>NC_091173.1:17909879-17939879 GCF_040958095.1 Procambarus clarkii
TACTCCCCTTCATATAGTCTAGGGCAGCTGCACTAATGCAGATATAAACGTGTTAATAACAAAAATAATAATTAAAGCAGGCGAGGTTGGCAGTTAGGGCGTGCGGGTGCCTGCTGTGATGAACTTAAACAACACCTCCGTGCAGCGGCTCGCTATTACCGCACTCGCTTAACGACACTTAAATACCCTCAATGATCCTTATCTCTAGAGTAAACAAAAGTCTCTAAATAATGCTATGCCCTTCCAACTGCTTTTCAAACGCACAAGTTAATACGGGTATTCGGTTTGTAGTCGCGTCTAAGATCTTCGGCACTATTTAATAGCACGGATAAAATGGCGTTAAAATAGAGCAGTTTGGATGCGGTGAGGTGCAGGTTCACTCCAGTTCTAACAGAATATCAGAGAACCTCAAGTCTCCCCCAGAGTCTAAATCGTGAATTCTGGGGCGCAGCAGATGTTGTAAACCAGGAGCCGGTACACTCCGAGGAGAAGGAGCGAGAGATGAAAGAGGAAGATGGGAAACGAGAAGATTGGAAGGGACAAGAAGTGCGTAGTGAAGGAGAATGATAAGTGTTAAGGGGGGGGAGGAGAAAGAGGAGGAGGAAGAGGCAGCCAGGAGAGAGAAATGGGGGGGGGTAGGAATGAGGTGGAGCAAGACCAGGAATGTGATGGGGAGTAGTGATGGGGATTTTGTGCTGTGAGGGGTATTGTGGTGGACGTGTGGTGAAGGGTATTGTGGTGGTGGTGTTGCGGTGAAGTGTATTGTGGTGGTGTTGTGCTGTGAGGTTTATTGTGGTGGACGTGTGGTGAAGGGTATTGTGGTGACGAGGGAGCGTGGTAGAAAGTAGGAAGCCTTGAGAAGAAAGATGTCGTCATGGTAACGGGATAACACAGCCACCGTAAATAAAAACATTACCTGACTCATCTCCTGTACTGTATCTCTCAGTGACAAGTACGAGTTCTCTATATAATTGTAAACACGTAAAGCCGTTTTCTAATGGTTGGCTGTAGTGGTTGTGTAACAGTGTACACAGTAAAGGTTATGTGGTTGGTGTACGGTGAAGCAAATCTATCAAATAATTCAGGAGATTTGATAATCGAGGCGAAGGTGGTGTGAACAAAGGCATCAAAGCCAAGCTGTGATGGTGGCAGACTGCAGCAGCAGCAGCAGTAGCACTAGCAGCAGCAGCAGCTGCAGCAGCAGCAGCTGCAGTAGCAGTAGCAGCAGCAGCTGCAGCAGCAGTAGCAGCAGGGGGTATTGGTGGGTTTGGCTGGTGATGGAGAGAGAGAGAGGGAGAGAGAGGGGTAGAGAGAGAGGGAAAGGAAGGGAGAGAGAGAGAGAGAGAGGGTGATGGTAATACTCTATGGATCGTCAGGATTCGCTGGAGGGGTGACTTGTCTTTCCAGTTTTATTAGCGTTTACTGACGGTTTGATGTTGATGTGTATACAACACATTATTGTGATAGGGAGTGGTGGGACGCAGCCAGGTGGTGTGTATGGCTGGTTCATGGATATCGTTCTACAAGGATGAAAGTCATATTTACACCTAGTAAGACCAGCAGGAGAATTAGTATGGATGGTTCTACGGATGGTCATATACGAGCTCATAAGGTCCAGGTGGTTGTAAGGATGGTTCAGTGAGCAGTGTCTGACCTCTGGACATAGTTGGTCGTGGACATGGTCAGGATAACACGCTCGTCACCTGAGAAATGACGCTGTTACAGGCTCGCAATATTTCATTTTGTCACCAAATTGGTGCTAGATTGGAGTTTTTTTTTTTTAGGCTCAAGGTGCTCTGTCTATTTCTTAGCTCTGTGCACCCAGTCTCGCGCGCAGCACCTGTGGCTTTTCCCAAGCATCTTGCCTCTTTACCCGGCACACTGTGCCTGTTCTCCAGCGTCCTGCCTTTTTTCACAGCTGCCTGCACCCTTTTCTAGCGGCGTTGACACACCCTCCCGCCTGTTGTGTGAGGCCAGTTTCTTGCCCATTCACAGTCCGCCACCTCGGACGCTTTGAATTTTTCCTCCAGTTTCACTTTCTCTCTACACTGAGGATGTTTTCCCTATTGTACTCAGCTAGTTGTCCTTGCGGGGGTTGAGCTTTGGCTCTTTGGTCCCGCCTCTCAACAGATCAATCGACTGGTGTACAGATTCCAGAGCCTACTGGGCTCTATCATATCTACATATGAAACTGTGTATGGAGTCAGCCTCCACCACATCACTGCCTAATGCATTCCATTTGTTAATTACTCTGACACTGAAAAAGTGCATTCTAACGTCTCTGTGGCTCATTTGTGTACTCAGTTTCCACCTGTGTCCTCTTGTTCGCGTCCCGCCAGTGTTGAATAGTTTATCCTTGTCTACCCTGTCAATTCCTCCTGAGGATTTTGTAGGTAGTGATCATGTCTCCCCTTACTCTTCTGTCTTCCAGTGTCGTAAGGTGTGTGTGTGTGTGAGAGAGAGAGAGAGAGAGAGAGAGAGAGAGAGAGAGAGAGAGAGAGAGAGAGAGAGAGAGAGAGAGAGAGAGAGAGAGAGAGACACACACACACACACACACACACACACACACACACACACACACACACGGTAACGACGGAGGCTGCAGGCCTTTTATTATTTAAGAAATAGCTTAGGTAGTTTAGATGACATTTACCTACGAGACAGAAAGGCTGATTAAGTGATAGTCTGACTTGTTGTTGTTCATTAAAACTACAGGAAAAAATCGTCACAGAAAAATATGTGTTTTGCGTGTGGTTCTTTCCTTCTGCCGGCGTTAGTTCCCGCACCACCTGCTGCACCACCTGCTGGCGTTAGGTTCCCGCACCACCTGCTGGCGTTAGTTCCCGCACCACCTGCTGCACCACCTGCTGGCGTTAGTTCCCGCACCACCTGCTGGAGACACATTCACTCCAGAACTATTTACTACGTCACATCTAGACGCGACTTTGTCACCGCTGAGAAATACGCTGAGGGCAGCTCCCGCCTATCTGGAGTGTACTGTGTCCAAAAGTGGACTCATAATTTCTCCTCCACTGTCAGGAGACGACGTTCTGATTCCCTCTCCAGCTAACATTTACTGCCACACACAGGTTTCATTTTTTTGCTTCTACATTCTTTTTTTCTTTTTGGTAGCGTCCCATGTCGAGTGTGTCAGCCACAGGATGTTTGGAGGCTTTTGTGTGTCTGCCAGATTTCAGGTTTCTGTTATCTGAAATATTTGACTTAATTCTAGATAAGTATTCTATATCAGTTTCCATAGATCAGAGAGGAAGATATCGTCAGTATCATTGAGATTGGGTATACTGCTTTTAATGCTAATGTTTTAAGTAGAAAGTTGTTTTCACATATCCATACATTAAAACATTGATTGTAACCATGATATATATGTGCTTCAGCCTACAGTTTAGACCTATTGTCTTATGTATGACCCTCTGTCCTGCGTGACAGTGAATACTAGCATTATCCTCACTTTAATAAGACTATCAGAATCCTCAGATTAGGCAAAATTGTAATTAATTTTGTCAATAAAGATGCGAATAATAATAATAATAATAATGTTTTAATTCCGGGAGTTCTTTCATTTCTATGATGGTTACTTGACTATCTATACCACTGCTACTGAAAGCAGACAATAACATTACTATATAGTGTATTCATTATATATCAACACTCTCTTTACCAACTACGAGGCTCCCCTAAATGTGTGTGATAATATACACATTAAAATGTAAATAACTCGTATAAGGAGGATTAGGTAAAAAAGTCAAGGTGTTTGTTGATCTGTTAAGCTCGCGCATCTGGCGGTTCAGTCCACACTATAACAGTCCATAGGAGTCCACACTATAACAACAGTCCATATATGAGTCCACACTATAACAACAGTCCATATAGGAGTCCACACCATAACAACAGTCCATTGGAGTCCACACTATAACGGAAAGATGTACCGGTTTCGTAAGTGGACACTAACAAGTCCTTGATGGGTTGGCCCCTGGGTCTTTACTAAAGCACAAGTAATGGAACGTGAGATGTGTTAATGATAATAGAGATACCTTTCACCCCTGTTTACCAGACGTCTTCTTTAAGGGGTCCCAGCATCTTTTGCCCCCCCCCCCCCCGTGTTGTGTGTTCCCAGGTGATGCACTCCGACCACCACACCCTTCCCGCCTCCCCTTCCCGCCTCCCCTTCCCGCCTCCCCTTCCTGCCTCCAGTGCTCTCACTGACCAGGTTAGGTTGGATTACCTTCCAGTTGTCCACCCTTCTTCCCGCCATTATTGTATGATGCTGATGCTACTCTCTCTCTCTCTCTCTCTCTCTCTCTCTCTCTCTCTCTCTCTCTCTCTCGCTCTCGCTCTCGCTCTCTCTCTCTCTCGCTCTCGCTCTCGCTCTCTCTCTCTCTCTCGCTCTCTCGCTCTCCTCCTAGTGTCGTAGCAGCTCTTGACATGCTCCCTGGAGACTTTGATCTCTTAGCTGAGAGATAACAAAGTTTGCTCCATCCGGAGGCACTCTGCTGCTGCTGCCTGTGGGGCGCAAGTTGGCATGACCTTCGTCAGTAGCTGCTGCTGCTCTTGGCTGTCCTTCTCGTTACGTTGGACCTCTAGTGTGACCTCTAGTGTGACCTCTAGTGTGACCTTGTGTACGAATATTACCTTCACTTCCTGGGCTCTGCCTTTTAGTCGCCTTTTGCAATGGCTATTTCCCCATCCTCTTCGTTCGTGTCTTAACCATCTTGGAAAGATGTATCAGGTTAGCTTCGTCAAACTGCGTATTCAGCTGATTACTGCTTGCTCACTGTTCTTGCAGTTCTTGCTCACTGTTCTTACAGTGAAGAGGTGCTTTCATGCATTCCCCTATGGCTCGCCTGAGTTTCTAGTGTCCACACTTACGCCTTTTTCGTCCTGTTTTTCTTCATGCTGAACATTTAAGATCTGTTCACTTTGTGAATGCCTTGAAGGATCTTACCCATGAGGGTGAAGAATCGTTGTATAGGTGTCTGGAGGATACGCGGATGTTCGCTAGTTACGCGCACACACGGTTGTTATAGTGTTATATGCACCCCAGGTGTGTGTGTGTGTGTGTGTGTATATGTGTGTGTGTGTGTGTATATGTGTGTGTGTGTGTGTGTGTATGTGTATGTGTGTGTGTGTTCACTAAGTTATGCTTGCGGGGGGGTTGAGCTCTGATCTTTCAGCCTGCCTCTCAACTGTCAATCAACTGTTTTGTATATATACATCCATACACACATATACAGGAAGCAGCCCGTAACAGCTGTCTGACTCCCAGGTTCCTATTTACTGCTAGGTAATGGGGGCATCAGGGTGAAAGAAAGTCTGCCTATCTGTTTTCCCGTCGGGAATCGAACCCCACGGACATCAGGACTACGTATCCAGCGTGCTGTCCACTCAGCCGCCAGGCGCCCTAGGGGTGTGTGTGTATACTGGTAAACTGTCAGCTTAATACTGATAGTAATAATGTCATTATTATTAAAATAATTGTCACATCGTGGCATATGCAACTATTGTATTGTAAAATATATAAATAAATTGTCATTAGGACCATTAAATCTCCATTACAAAGTACATTAACTCCCACGTAAAGTTATTTTAAAGAGTGGTGCTGGCGCCAGAAGGCAGAGTTGGAGTGAACGAACTCTCTAAACTCTACTCAGATTTAAACTGAAACGCAAATAGCATGTTAAAAAAAAAATTGGAATTTGTTGAAGTTTGTATCAAAATTGAATTTCCCATCGAGAGAATTTTGAAAGGTAATAAATACATAGCCCATACGAGCACCTGGCCCGGGGCATGGCCGGACACCTGGCCCGGGGCATGGCCGGACACCTGGCCCGGGGCATGGCCGGACACCTGGCCCGGGGCATGGCCGGACACCTGGCCCGGGGCATGGCCGGACACCTGGCCCGGGGCATGGCCGGACACCTGGCCCGGGGCATGGCCGGACACCTGGCCCGGGGCATGGCCGGACACCTGGCCCGGGGCATGGCCGGACACCTGGCCCGGGGCATGGCCGGACACCTGGCCCGGGGCATGGCCGGACACCTGGCCCGGGGCATGGCCGGACACCTGGCCCGGGGCATGGCCGGACACCTGGCCCGGGGCATGGCCGGACACCTGGCCCGGGGCATGGCCGGACACCTGGCCCGGGGCATGGCCGGACACCTGGCCCGGGGCATGGCCGGACACCTGGCCCGGGGCATGGCCGGACACCTGGCCCGGGGCATGGCCGGACACCTGGCCCGGGGCATGGCCGGACACCTGGCCCGGGGCATGGCCGGACACCTGGCCCGGGGCATGGCCGGACACCTGGCCCGGGGCATGGCCGGACACCTGGCCCGGGGCATGGCCGGACACCTGGCCCGGGGCATGGCCGGACACCTGGCCCGGGGCATGGCCGGACACCTGGCCCGGGGCATGGCCGGACACCTGGCCCGGGGCATGGCCGGACATTTTGAGAGCTTGTGCCCGAATTGGCGATATTCCTCTCAAAAAAAATTCTCCCGTGCCCATGTTGGAAAAGAAATACCTGAAAGCATTCTTTTAAATTAGTTTCTTTGGGAGACCAGTCACTTCAGAATTATTTTAATTCTTACTTAGTAACTAGTTATTCATAGGAATTAAAGAATTGGTTACAATGATATTGGATCTTTTTCAAGGAGTGTTGTTGATTCTATACGTGTATTAATTGATTTACGATTAACAAAAGTGTAACAGAGATTCAAATAAATGAAAGCAATATTGAATGCCTGTAAAAAGAAAAATTGTCAGAAATGTTTTTAAATGAAAAATAGAAATAGCAATCCTAGCTCTCCCAGCAACGTGCAGTCACGCATATACTCCCAAGAGCGCACTTCTAGCACTCCTAGCTCTCCTAGCTCTCCTAGCTCTCCTAGCACTCCTAGCACTGCTAGCCCTCCTAGCTCTCCTAGCTCTCCTAGCCCTCCTAGCTCTCCTAGCTCTCCTAGCCCTCCTTGCTTCCTAGCTCTCTAGGTTCCTAGCTCTCCCAGCAACGTACAGTCACGCTTATACTCCCTTTTTCCTCTGAGCGCACTTCTAACACTCCTAGCTTCCTAGCACTCCTAACTCTCCTAGCACTCCTAGCTCTCATAGCCCTCCTAACTCTCCTAGCTCTTCTAGCTCTCCTAGCTCTCCTAGCTTGACTAGTACTCTCCCTGTTCACTGTATTGTGTTCCCTAATCCTGTTGCAGAGTCCACTTTCATCAACTTGAAACGTCGTCAAAAAACACTTTATCGTCCTTGCCTTTATTTTTTAACCTTGTTCCGGTATTGTATTCGTGGTCAGTATCATGTCCTCGCCCTTGTTTTCTTAAGTCAAATATCATTTATCAGATAGCAATAGAAAATTGTTCATTTATGATCCATTACTCATTAGTCGTGTTTGCCTCGGATATATTTGATTTTAATGTTGATTTTTTTAATCAGGAGATGTATTTATAAGCATATGTAGTTCCAGACTTGAGGGGGGGGGGGGTGAAGGGAACTATCAGGGGGAAAGCACAAAGTCATTACGACTATATAGCACTGGGAAGGGGTCAGGTTAAGGATTTATGGGATGGGAAGGGGGAGGGAAGGATTGGTGCCCAACCACTTGGACGGTTGGGAATTGAACGCCGACCTGCATGAAGCGAGACCGTCGCTCTACCGTCCAGCCCAAGTTGTTCAGCGCGGGGGAGAGGGGGAGCAAGGTTCCAGACTCGTGAGGCATTCGTTCGAAACTTAATTCTCTCTCGTTATTACCATAAGGCCTGGAGTGTTTTAAACTCTGGAGAGAGGATAGAGCGTATACTTGATGGAATACACCTGCGAATTGTGAACAGTGAACCCTCTTAGGTTCAGTAGAACCTGTGAAATATGTATGGCAGACGGGTAGAGCATTCTTTGAACCTTCCAGGGGGAAAAAATCCTGCTTTAGGAAGTGACATGAAAAAGATAAAAAGATTGAATATACACAATGAAATCACACTACCGTGATGTATCAATGAACCTCATATTGAGACAATGGAGTGACTTCGAGTTCAGGTCACTCCATTGCCTCGAAATGATTTTCAGGACGAATATTGTTACAATGAAATATAGTCGGTGCGGTTGAACAAGTATGCAAATCAGTATTAAAGTTGTGGCGTGATGGAAGGGTCGTGTCTGTGTGCCGCCACACAGACCCTCCTGGGATTACTCTAGTTGATGGCCGCTTGGGCTGCAGTTTGCATAAACAGATGGAACACAATTTTCAGGGAAACGTGACAGCCTGATGGGGCCTATGAGGAGAAATTGTGTGGTCCATAACTGACTTGTTTGGCCTGGAGTGGAGGAAATATATTGGGAGGTTTGGGAAAGAGAGGCGTGTGGGAGAAGCGTCGCCAGGTGGTGGGGGGGAGAGACAGGATTGGTGGGGGTTGTGGTAGGCATGGTTGGGGGTTGTGGTAGATGGCTGGGGGGTTGTGGTAGATGGCTGGGTGGATTGTGGTTCTGGAAGAAAGGTGGTTGATGTTCTGGAAGAGAGATGGTGGTTGTGGTTCTGGAAGAAAGATGGTGGTTGATGTTCTGGAAGAGAGATGGTGGTTGCGGTTCTGGAAGAGAGATGGTGGTTGTGGTTCTGGAAGAAATATGGAGGTTGTGGTTCTGGAAAAGGGGTGATGGTTGTGATTCTGGAAAAGAGATGGTTGGCTGTGATTCTGGAAATCCCTGGATGAGCTAATCTCACATCATTATAGAACCTACATCAATCACGGAATAAAGTTTGCTAAATACATAACGCATAACAACGCCTCGTGGTACAAAAGCTATCAGGAGTATGCCTCCGGACTCACAAGGTGGAGGCCTGGTCGACGACCGGGCCGCGGGGACGCTAAGCCCCGGAAGCACCTCAAGGTAAGGGGTCACTGTCTGTGGATAGTAAATGTGTGCTTCAGTTTTCCACTGAACACTTAATTGCTCTTACGTTGAGCAAGCATTGAGGCTGCAACATTGCACTTGTGTTGATTATAGAAGGTTTCGAGTGAGAGTCTGGCATTTTATCCTCTAAATTTAAACGTCAGTGTTGGGTATTTATCCTGGGCTTGTCAGAGGAGGGGAGGGGGGAGGGGCGCTTTCGTCCCCTGCTTTTAAAGTTTCAATCTTATGTTGGAACATTTGATCCCCTGGAGTGTGTGTGTGTGTGTGTTGTGTGTGTGTGTGTGTGTGTGTGTGTGTGTGTGTGTGTGTGTGTGTGTGTGTGTGTGTGTGTGTGTATGCACACCTAGTTGTATTCACCTAGTTGTGCTTGCGGGGGTTGAGCTTTGCTCTTTCGGCCCGTCTCTCAACTGTCAATCAACTGTTACCAACTACTAATTAATTAACGCTAAGCCCCGAAATCATCTCAAGATAACCTCAAGATAGAGTTTAACTCGAGCAAATGTAAATTGATGAAGATAGGCGTAGGGAGCAGGAGGCCAAACACAGGGTACCAGCTGCGAGAGGAAATCCTTCAGGAATCAGAAAGAGAGAAAGATCTGGAGGTTGATATCACACCAGACCTGTCCCCTGAAGTCCACATCAAACTGATATCATCAGCGGCGTATGCAAGGCTGGCAAACATAAAAACTACTTTCAGAAACTTGTGTAAGAAATCATTCAGAACCTTGTATACCTCATATGTCAGACCAATACTGGAGTATAGGGATCCAGTGTGGAGTCCACATCTAGTCAAACACAAAACGAAGTTAGAAAAGGTTCAGAGGTATGCCACCAGACTAGTCCCCGGGCTGAGAGGAATGAGCTACGAGGAAGATTACTGGAACTGAACTTCACGACACTAGAAGACAGAAGAGTTAGGGAAGACTTGATCACTACCTATAAAATTATCAGAGGCATTGACAAGGTAGATAAAGATTTATCAAAATTTATTTAAACAAGTATTTAGCACAGGTGGAACGCGAACAAGGGGACACAGGTGGAAACTGAGTACCCAGATGAGCCACTGAGACATTAGAAAGATTGTTTCAGTGTCAAGAATTGTTAGCAAGTGGAATGCATTAGGCAGTGATGTGGTGGAGGCTGACTCCATACACAGTTTCAAATGCAGATATGATAGATCCTAGTAGGCTCAGGAATAAGTACACCAGTTGATTGACAGATGAGAGGCGGGACCAAACAGTTGAAGCTCAACCCTCGCAAGCACAAGTAGGTGAGTTCACACCTCGGGTCTCGCGGCTGAGTGGACAGCGGTCCGAGCTGGTAAGTCCTAAAGGCCGGGGTTCGAGTCCCGGCCGAAGCAGAAACAAGTGGGGCAGAATTACTTTCACGTGATGGCTCCTCTTCACCTAGTAGCAGTAAAGGTACCTGGGAGAATCAAATATAGTAGACATAATAGAGGATTAAATAGATCGGTTAGAAATAAGGGGGAGAGGGGGAGGGGGGAGTCCAAGAGCTAATAGCTCGATGCTGCTGGTACAAATAATAAATACACACGGCCTCCCTACGCTCTCTCAGGGCGCATGCGCGAAGTCAGGTCTTAACGATGCCATTAATCACACAACGACGCAAAATAAATATGTGGATTGTTGAGCGAGTGCCGCTAATTGACGGCCTCTTTGAGTGAAGCAAGATGCCCTCGACTCGGTTCTTGCCGACCTCCAACAGTTCGAGTCTTTTCTCTCTCTCTCTAAACTCTCTGTTTGTTATATCATCTTTGCTTGTTACGGGGGCTTTTGCTGGAAGGTTAATTGTGCCGGAATAATAGATATGTTTCAATGCAAGATGTGCAGGTCAAAATCTTTCCTTGTTGCTCTAGTAATTTTTGTTATTTTTAGTTAAGAGTTAATAGTACAGGAGAAGTACTGTTTAGTATGGAGAAGATTTGCGATTTTGTTTTGTTAAAATTTGCATCTTAAAAGGTGGGTGTGTTCGGCAGGTGGGTGTGTTCTGCAGGTGGGTGTGTTCGGCAGGTGGGTGTGTTCGGCACGTGGGTGTGTTCGGCAGGTGGGTGTGTTCGGCAGGTGGGTGTGTTCGGCACGTGGGTGTGTTCGGCAGGTGGGTGTGTTCGGCAGGTGGGTGTGTTCGGCAGGTGGGTGTGTTCGGCAGGTGGGTGTGTTCAGCAGGTGGGTGTGTTCGGCAGGTGGGTGTGTTCGGCAGGTGGGTGTGTTCTGCAGGTGGGTGTGTTCTGCAGGTGGGTGTGTTCTGCAGGTGGGTGTGTTCGGCAGGTGGGTGTGTTCGGCAGGTGGGTGTGTTCGGCAGGTGGGTGTGTTCGGCAGGTGGGTGTGTTCGGCACGTGGGTGTGTTCGGCAGGTGGGTGTGTTCGGCAGGTGGGTGTGTTCGGCAGGTGGGTGTGTTCTGCAGGTGGGTGTGTTCGGCAGGTGGGTGTGTTCTGCAGGTGGGTGTGTTCTGCAGGTGGGTGTGTTCGGCAGGTGGGTGTGTTCGGCAGGTGGGTGTGTTCGGCAGGTGGGTGTGTTCGGCAGGTGGGTGTGTTCTGCAGGTGGGTGTGTTCTGCAGGTGGGTGTGTTCGGCAGGTGGGTGTGTTCGGCAGGTGGGTGTGTTCGGCAGGTGGGTGTGTTCGGCAGGTGGGTGTGTTCGGCAGGTGGGTGTGTTCTGCAGGTGGGTGTGTTCGGCAGGTGGGTGTGTTCGGCAGGTGGGTGTGTTCGGCAGGTGGGTGTGTTCTGCAGGTGGGTGTGTTCGGCAGGTGGGTGTGTTTGGCAGGTGGGTGTGTTCGGCAGGTGGGTGTGTTCGGCAGGTGGGTGTGTTCTGCAGGTGGGTGTGTTCTGCAGGTGGGTGTGTTCGGCAGGTGGGTGTGTTCGGCAGGTGGGTGTGTTCTGCATGTGGGTGTGTTCGGCAGGTGGGTTTTCTTTGTCTTGCAAAGCATTCTCAGTGTCATCGTCAGTTGATCAAATATATTTGTATATCATTTAAATATAAATATAAAAAATCTTTATTATTATTAAAGCCCTAGACACACTAGAGGGCCATACAACAAACTCCCAGTAATCTAGCTTGTGAAAATAACACATAGGCAATATAGATTGGCTCTCCTCCCTGCTATCATGAATCTCCCGGGTTTTATGTTGCTAATGGGCCCGCTCTCCCGACGATAACAAACGGGCTCGTGCTATAAAGAATCGTTCATTTTCGCACCAAACAGCATTCGGTATTAAGCAATGTTTTTGGTGATTTGTTGGTAATATTTGACTGGAGCGGAAAGCATCTATGTCTCGATTGTTAAGTCCCCCGACTGTCGAAGTGGTTGGGCACTATTCCTTTCCCTCCGTCCTGTTGTAAATCCTTGTGGTAATATCCTTTCAAAGTGTTATGTTAAAATAATGGCTTAGCGATTTATCCTCGTAATTACCTCATAATTCACTTAAGTGCTTGTTAAGAGAAGCAGTTCGATTTGCGGTAGGGAATATATTGGAACTGTCTCCTGTAGTAAATTGTATATCTCAGTTGTGTGAAGGATCTGGTATGATTCGTGTATTTTAAGGAATGGTTTGATTGGTGAGGTGTATAGAGATTGGTGATGTGGGGTAAGTATGATGATACGGGTTAATTACGTGTTAAATAAAATCGAGTATGTGTTGTTTGAAGTATTTTGATTGTGGTGAAGGGATTTAATACACACACACACACACACACAGTAGTTTCAAAGCGTTATATGACAAAGAGTGCTGGGAAGACGGGACACCACGAGCGTAGCTCTCATCCTGTAACTACACTTAGGTAATTACACACACACACACACACACACACACGCAGACACACACACACGCACACACACACACACACACACACACACACACACACACACACACACACACACACACACACACACACACACACACACACACACACACTGTTTTATATCCTCCCTAGTATTTGTTTTACTATTAGACGAAGAGAGGTAATATTTTTGGGGGGGAATCTCCGTGAGAGAAAGAGCGGTGCTGGTAGTGACGGTGCGCGGCCCTCTGAGATTGTGCTGTCACCTCCGTTCTCTAGTGCCCAACTCCGAAGTGCTCTCTAGCTAGAAACCAGAAATTTTTGCCACTTTTTTGTGAATATACAGCGCGAGGACCCCCATTTTTATATTGTTTTTTGACCCATTTGACTTTTAATTTGTTCAAGTGCTTAAGTTCGCCTATGATAAATCTATTTGTAGGATGTTGATGGACTTGCTATTCGAGTCAAAATTTTTGGAGGGAGTTTGTTTTTTGGAAATCAAATACAAAAATATGTATAATTGACTTTTACACAAACTGTCATAATGCTGTTTACACGAGAGAGAGAGTCGTGGTGTGAGGTCTGTTGAGATGTTTATAGTCATACGTGTTTAATTAGTGCTTCGGCTGATAATTATCTTACCTTGGCTAGTCGAAGGCGTAAGATAGTTACAGGTGCAGTTAGGTAGGTGAATTGATATGAGGCTCAAGGGTTCTTGAGTTAAGGCATGTGAAAAAGATGGGAGATTCTTTAGGTATATGAAAGCTTTAGGTAGGTAAAGGTAACATTAACGAGGGGTGAAAGTTTAAATGAAAGTTAAACATAGCCAAAAGGCAGTGAATTAGTTGAATATTAATCAAAGCTTGGATAGGCTGAACAAGATCTGTAAATTGTTAGCATTGTTCCAGGCAACACTGTTTTGGAACCAGCCTATTGTAGTTAGGTCATTCGCTGTCAACCCAAAGAATAGTTTGTAAGATAATTAAGAGTAGAATATAAATACCTGAATAGGTATTTTATATATATATATATATATATATATATATATATATATATATATATATATATATATATATATATATATATATATATATATATATAATAACTCTGGAGTAAGGAAAGTTTGGGGGTGATGGTCGGGCGACTGTTTATGTTAATGAAGGGAAAGTTTGTGTTTAATTCTGATAAACTGAGCTTTGAAAAGTTCCTGCCAAAAAAAAGGAGTATGGAGTATGTGGCGAATGTTTTAGTGTGAAGGGTGGTATTGGTGAAGTGTGAGAGGGGGCAGGGTGGTATTGGTGAAGTGTGAGAGGGGGCAGGGTGGTATTGGTGAAGTGTGAGAGGGGGCAGGGTGGTATTGGTAGAGGAGTGACCATTACCAAAATGTAAGGAACTACTTGTACCCTGTACGGGCTGATCAACGTGTGGAATGCCCTGAAGGAAATTGTGCAAGCTACCGCCATCTGCAAAGGCTAGATTCAACAAAGAGCGCGAACGACAGGATAGTTAAACTATAACTTAACCGCTATAACAAGGTTAGTTGGCGGGGTATGAAGTAGTAGGCCTCACCCCCCCCCCCCCCTTGTTTCTGATAGGTAAGCACTGTGGAGTCCAATAGCCAATTAGAAATTACAATTGGTTGTGTCATCACATTGTTGTGGGAATTCAGTGTATATAATTTGCTAATTGGCTGTTATAAATTTACTAGTTGTTAATGTGAGATTATGAGCAGTGACCTGGGGTGTGGGGGGTGGGGGTAAAAGTGGATCACACTTGACCTGGGGTTGGGGGGTGGGAGTGGATCACACTTGACCTGGGGTTGGGGGGTGGGAGTGGATCACACTTGACCTGGGGTTGGGGGGTGGGAGTGGATCACACTTGACCTGGGGTTGGGGGTAGAAGTGGATCACACTTGACCTGGGGTTGGGGGGTAAAAGTGGATCACACTTGACCTGGGGTTGAGGGGTGGGAGTGGATCACACTTGACCTGGGGTTGGGGGGTGGGAGTGGATCACACTTGACCTGGGGTTGGGGGGTGGGAGTGGATCACACTTGACCTGGGGTTGGGGGGTGGGAGTGGATCACACTTGACCTGGGGTTGGGGGGTGGGAGTGGATCACACTTGACCTGGGGTTGGGGGGTGGGAGTGGATCACACTTACACGATCAACAGAGCTGTGTGTGTGAGCCGGATAGATCCTCCAAGGCAGCAACCGGGCCCGGGCCGACTGGTCCTCCCAGGTCGCCAAAAGTCCATTTTGGGAATTTGTTCGAAATTGTTTTCAGGTCCCGGACGCTGGGCGAGTTTGGTGTAGTGCTGAGAGCAGGGGGGCTGAAATGGGCAACACTTCTCTTTCGTAATGAACTACCTGTTACACTGTGTTCCGTGGGGAGCAGAGGGGGTCTATGACCCCCCTAACCCCCCCTGCGTCTCGTCTCATGAGAAAGAGAGAGAGGTAGTGAAGATTCCTTCCCCCTGAAGCCACTAGAATCATCACTTAATTATATACTCGGTTAACAAACACTCTAATTTTAAATGTGTAAATTTGCTGAACATTCGGCGAGCCTTAAGGATTTACTCGTAATATTATTCTGCATCCTAACTCATTACAAATATTAATATTTAGATTAGTTTTCATGCATTTGTTGTTGTGTCAGCTTGGAGTTGTTATCTCAGGGTAAGTTTTATATCAGTTGATTTGAATGATGGCCATGGGAACTGGTCCAACATGAGGAACTGGTCCAGCATGGGGACTGGTCCATCATGGGAACTGGTCCAGCATGGGAACTGGTCCAGTCATGGGAACTGGTCCATCAGGGGAACTGGTCCATCATGCGAACTGGTCCGTCATGGGAACTGGTCCATCATGGGGAACTGGTCCGTCATGGGAACTGGTCCGTCATGGGAACTGGTCCATCATGGGAACTGGTCCATCAGGGGAACTGGTCCATCATAGGAACTGGTCCATCATAGGAACTGGTCCATCATGGGAACTGGTCCATCATGGGAACTGGTCCATCATGGGAACTGGTCCATCAGGGGAACTGGTCCATCATAGGAACTGGTCCGTCATGGGAACTGGTCCATCATAGGAACTGGTCCATCATGAGAACTGGTCCATCATGCGAACTGGTCCATCATAGGAACTGGTCCATCATGGGAACTGGTCCAGCATGGGGAACTGATCCAGCATGGGGACTAGTCCATTATGGGAACTGGTCCATCATGGGAACTGGCCCAGAGTTGAAACTCTGGGTTTTGCAAGTGTGTGTGTGATCCTATACCTCTTCATGCTAAACACATTATTTTTTGACCCAAATTGTAATTTTCTTTCTCCAAGAATCTTAAATGATGTGGCGGCGGTATCGTCTCTCCCCCTTCAACATATTCCAGCGAGGTGCAGAGGTCATGTTGTCTTAGTATTTTATCGTGGCTCAAAGGTCACTTTTGTAGTAAACCTGACGACTACGGCTTGTGTTGCTGTGTGTATACTCTTGGGTGAGGATTGTGCAATCAGTTTATATATATTATAATAATGCAGTACAGGTTGTGCATATTGTCTTGAACGTTTTATTCCTCCCAACCCCCGATTTAGTTTTATTTTCTGACATAAGCATTTGTTTTCTCATCTTGCAGTGTCCTTGTGGCTTTTTCATCTATGTCTTAAATGTCATCACGTTGCATATCGTTGGATTAATGTTAAGTGGCCATCTCTTAGACTTTCACAAATAAATATATATATATATATATATATATATATATATATATATATATATATATATATATATATATATATATATATATATATATATATTATATAGGACTCCAGAATACTGGCCTTGAGATAAATATTATATTTTAGCGTAAAGTGCCTGTAAGAGTATTGAGTTTGGTGTGATAGTGATATCCCAGTCACTTGTCATTGTACCTTTGTTGGTGCGAAGAACGGAAGCCTCTTGAAGCCCCTGGAGGCATCTAGGTGGTTACAACAACAAGGTGCGGAGCCCATTGGATATTACTTCGTACCTCATTGCATATTTAAAGGGGAATACATTTATTATTCGATTCGTAATGCAGTGTTGACGAGTTTGAATGGAGGGAAAAAAATGCTTTTAGTGTGTTTTCATTCGTCGCATTGAATAGATATTTTAATCCATTATATAAAATTGTGTTTGATAGAGCATCAGTCTTGTTTTATGTGTGTCATGTCAGGTGGTTTTGTGTGTGTGTTCATCTAGTTGTATTCACCTGGTTGTGATTGCGGGGGTTGAGCTTTGCTCTTTCGGCCCGCCTCTCATCTGTCAATCAACTGTTACTGACTACTAATTTTTTTACACACACATACACACACACACACACACACACACACACACACACACACACACACACACACACACACACACACACACACACACACACACACACACACACACAGGAAGCAGCTCCGTAACAGCTGTCTAACTCCCAGGTACCTATTTACTGCTAGATAACAGGGACATTCAGGGTGAAAGAAACTGTGCCCATTTGTTTCTGCCTGGTGCGGGAATCGAACCCGGGCCACAGAATTACGAGCCCTGCGGGCTGTCCACTCAGCTACAGACACCCCTCTGGTAGTGTGTGTGTGTGTGTGTGTGTGTGTGTGTGTGTGTGTGTGTGTGTGTGTGTGTGTGTGTGTGTGTGTGTGTGTGTATGTACGTTTGTGTATTTTATTTTTCTAGGTGTATGGAACATTTTGGTTGCGCGGGAGGCTGCCAGCAGGGAGCGTGTCTGGCGTGTGTGGGGAGGCCCCTCGAGGCGCAGCACAGCGCTGGAGACTTAACTCGGGCCCTCAAGGACTTTACCAGCAACTTGGAGAATTGCAAACTTCCCCGTCGGGTCCTGGGACCTGAGGCTGATCGGACCCCTTGTAGATTAGTTCCCAGCAAGTTGGAGAAGAAAACTGTTGAATATATTGAAAGTGGAGCTACTGCAGCTACGTGGGTATTAAGAAGCTGGGTGAGGCAGGTGGTGGTGGTATGTTGACCTGTATGAGGCAGGTGGTAGTGGTGGTGGTGGCGTTGCTTGTGATTGTGGTTCGTGTGGTGGTACCTGTTGTAATTGTGGTTTATTATAGTTTGTGGTAATTGTGGTAGGTTGTTTGTGGTCGTGGTGTTTCAAGTGATGCTAGTTTGGGATATATTTCTAGTAACAATATTGGAGTTAGATTTTTGTCCTTGATGATTGATTGAGGTGAGAGCTAGAAGCCTCAACCCTTCCCCCCCTCCCCCCCTCACCCGTGCGGCCGGGGGCTCATCTGAACCAAACATATATTTAAAAAAATATTTAATTCCCGTCAAGAATCGCAAATCCTTTTTTTCCACTCGTTTCTATTCACTTCGATACGTTAATGATCTTTAATAATGATGAATCTGGCACCAAATTTAATATTTCACAGTGTTCTTAATAAAGTTTTTAATAAAGTTTCTAATAAAGTTTCTACATTGTACCCGGTGTTTCCTACGCGTCTCCCTCTCGTAGTGACATGGATACTACACATTAGAGTTTACTTTTGGTGGTATTGTAGATTGTAGAGCTCTAGTCGCTGCTAGACTAGAGCTCTATTACATGATGGCTGGATAGTCTATATGAGAGAATATTTGTTTATCGACGTTTGGAGGCCACGCGGCGCTTGGGGCAAGCTTCACCCAACTTTTCAAGGTGATCGTTGAGGGTTTAGTGACCAACATGGACGGGTGAGGGCTCATCTTGTTGCTCCCGTTAAAAGGGGTCGGTTTCCATAGTGACCTCCACGAAATCGGCAGAAGCAGGCTATAGCAGAGTTCCTAAAATTTCACAACTATAATATATATATATATATATATATATATATATATATATATATATATATATATATATATATATATATATATATATATATATATATATATCAGGGTAGCTTAAGTAAATATATGTATATAAAACAGCGTATATGCACTCCAGCCCATAGTGAATAAAATTTCTGTGAGGTTTGATGTTTTTATAGGACCGAGAAACGTGAGATGAATTTTGGCTCAGTTTAATGGGTGCAGGAGCTTGTGTGGGGCGCTGGTACATGATGACGGGGGCCGCTTTTGTGTGTGGGGGGTAGAGTCAGGTCCATGTCAGCCCTTCTCCCACCCTCCCATGTTGGAGAGTCAGCTTCACGTCAGCCCTTTATCCCTCCCGTGTTAAAGATTCAGCAGGCAGCCATCACCCATCCCTGCTTGTAATACACCTGATTGTTTACGTAAAAGCAGAGGCAGTATCACAGACGATATCAAGGGGTCCGCCGCCGGCCCTCGCTTCCACAACAGATCAAAGCTTCTGGCTTTTTTTCTAGTGTCTATCTTCTTGTGTGTGTGTGTGTGTGTGTGTGTGTGTGTGTGTGTGTGGGTGGGTGTGGGTGTGGGTGTGTGGGTGTGTGTGTGTGTGGGTGTGGGTGTGTGGTGTGTGTGTGTGTGTGGGTGTGGGTGTGGGTGTGGGTGTGTGTGTGTGTGTATGTGTGTGTGTGTGAAAATTATCTTAAATTACTTCTGCACATTTCTGAAACAATAAATAAAGATGGTAATGAACCCTTGAATGCTCTCTTGGGTAACGAGCACTGTAACAACCCAACTGGTCATTGGAAGGTGAGATGAAACAGTGCTAGGAGCGGGACGACTGTATAACACCGTATAATGTCTATATATCTCTCATCGTACAATGCTAAGTTTACGAGAATAATGAGTACGTTTCAATATATGCGTCCGGATGTCCATCACCGAACGATGCGGGGGAGACTTAACTAACCTGGATTTAGCAATTCACGGCCGGTTAAATGAACAATTTGTTTCGTAAATCCAACGAAATTGGCACAGAGATACGAACTGAGTGCGCGTGTGAATAGTTAATTGGGCAGCTCGTTCTGGTGGTCTCTCAACCGTAAAAATTCGCATTTGTTTTGCGCTAAGAACCTAAACTGTCGAACATGATACTCATTAGTCCCAGACGCGTCAATATGTCGGCGTTTTTACTTTGTCTAAACTGCATTTTTGTTGACGTTTGGTTCGAGAGAACTCAACGGATGGTCTAAAAGGATGGTTGAATTGAAAGTCCCCGTGAACCACCATTGTGGTGTGGGGGGGAGGGGGGGGGGTTGTATGTGTTGTTGGGTTGAAGGTATGCTGATGGCCTGGTCCCGCCAAACACACACCGAAACTACGACGTTGGTACAACGTTCGAACAAGTTTTAACACCTCCTAACCAGTTATAACAACCAATATAGCAAGTTGTAACAACGTTTTAATACGTCATAAACACGTTAAGCCAAGATGTACCAACTTTATTACAAGTTGTAATAAGCGGAAAATAGTGACAGTTTCGGTTTGTGTTCCAGGGGCGGGGTTGTTGCTGTTGCATTTATAGGGGTTGTAGCATCGTGTAAATCTTGCAAGCGTCTGAAAGGAGTATTGCGAGTCTGGGAATGCAGTGATGGAACCTCTTCTACATCTCGTGAAGAATTTTGTGCCATGTTGACCTGAAGATGAGGGGGGGAGGGGGGTGGGGCGGAGGGTGGTGCCATCTCACACTGTAATATTCTGACTCCTAAAGTGGTGTGTCGAGGAATGAATCTTTGATGGTCGTAATTGTCAAAGAAGACTAAATTATTCTTTCAAACGGCTTGCGTAGTGCCCCCCCCCCCTCTCTCTCTCTCACCATCCCACGTTCTTCCCATGGTGCAGGTTCCCCCCCCCCCTCCCCCTCTCACCATCTGTGGGAATTTTCCCCTCTTTGCCCCCCCCCCCTAGGATAGGGGGATAGATGGTATAGGATCCATATCCCATCCCCTCCCGTAGTCCTCCACCTGGGCTGGTAGTTGACTTGTGTAGGATATTTCTCCTCGACTTCGCTCACAATACAGTACGTGGGTTCGATTCCCAGCCGAGACAAATCATTTTGGCTGTTTCATTTGATCTGATGCCTCTGTTCTCCTGGCAGTAAGTAGGTACTAGGGTGATAGAGTTGTTTCAGGCTGCATCCTGGTGTGTGTGTGTGTGTGTGTGTGTGTGTGTGTGTGTGTGTGTATTCGCCTAGTTACTCACCTAGTTGTGCTTGCGGGGGTTGAGCTCTGGCTCTTTGGTCCCGCCTCTCAACCGTCAACCAACAGGTGTACAGATTCCTGAGCCTATTGGGCTCTATCATATCGACACTTGAAACTGTGTGTGTGTGTGCACACACACACACACACACACACACACACACACACACACACACACACACACACACACACACACACACACACACACCTGGCCTCCCCACCTCTCCCGGCCTCCCACACATCTGGACGCGTGCCAACTTGCTCCTCACAGAGAAAGATCAAATAAATAATAAAAAATACTTGACTACCATCCATTTTTTGTTTCCCAGCTTCATCAGAATTTTTTTTTCATTTTATGCTGCCAGAGTTTTTAGTTTGGCATTTTTTTTTAAATATAGATTTACCCTTTTTTTATTATGTTTCAAAACTGACGAAATTCCTAATATTTCAGACGTGTTTGATATTATTAAGAGAACTCTCATCTCGCATTCTAGTGTAACAAATTACTCGCTTACTAACTCATTTTGACAAGATAGTTTATTGAAGTTTCCTCTAGATTTACTTTTCAATAAGAATAAGGAAAACATTGAAATGTTTTTTGAGGGACCAGGAGCTGAGAGGCTCAACCTCAGCTCAGAGAGCAGCATGTAGAACTCTCAAGTGTATTTTCTCGCTCGAATATTTGGGTATTACGTTAGAGAAGTTGGACCAGTGGACCACGAGTGTTTGGACCACGAGTGTTTGGACCACGAGTGTTTGGACCACGAGTGTTTGGACCACGAGTGTGGACCACGATGCTCTGTTGTGCTCTGCTAGGCTGTCTGACAGGATTAGGTCTACATTTGGGCTTTGATCTATATTCTGTGTAGAGATATGGCTGCGTCCTCTCTCCTATACGTATTATATACCACTTTTGTTTTGTATAGTATCGTAGTAATTGAAACTTGTCGCGAATTATTTTCATGTTTTTCATTGTCTCTTGGAAGACTTTATCATAGTAATTGGTGTGTGTGTGTGCCAACGAGGCAACTTTCATATTAATTTTATGTTAGGAAGGACTTGAGCGACAAGGGCAATATGTAGATCGAATGATATAGATTAACAGTTGGTGTGTACATGTAGTATAGAAATACAAGTATTTCACACAAGTATTTCAAGTAAGTATAGAAATATATAACAAGGATCTAAAGGGACATCCTCTTTTGTCCGGTCGTGTTGGTCGAGCGGTTAAGGGATTCTGTACGCCAGCAGAGTGCTCCTGGCAGTATGGGTTCGAGTCACTTCTGGGGTGTGAGTTTTCAGTTACATATAGTCCTGGGGACCATTCAGGCTTGTTCGCATTTGTGTTCCTCACGTGTGCCCCAAAGAATGAGGTGATTTGATAAAATACCATGCCCAAGATTACCAACCGAGTGCCGGCGGGGGGATGGAAATAGCCTCGGCTACCATCCTCTTTTGTCCGGTCTTGTTTGTCAAGCGGTTAAGGGATCCTGTACGCCAGCAGAGTGCTCCTGGCAGTATGGGTTCGAGTCACTGCTGGGGTGTGAGTTTTCAGGTATATATATATATATATATATATATATATATATATATATATATATATATATATATATATATATATATATATATTAAATCTATGTTTATAATTAATAACCATATTTATCCGATTTCAGAGTACACGGGTGCTGAATCTCTGTATGTATTTATATAATTTGATTCAAATATGTTAGTTGAAATAATGCAATTTTGGAGCCAAGCAAATAAGTATTCAATGTTATGTCAACAGCGTTTGAATGAAGAGTACATTCTGTGCTGTTGAAAATAATAGTGAGAGTGCCACCCTTGGCTAATCCTGGTTGGCCCTGTCTTTCTTTCTGGCACTGTATACACACCCGGCTTTTATTTCTTACCATTCTACGCTACCATTACATCTGTCTAACTTACCCCCACCTGTTTTCACAATTACAATTTCTCCACGTGTTAACTACCAAATACACTGGAAGGGCGTGTGCTTGACGCTGGTAGGTCGTGTGCTTGACAGGCTGTGTGTGCTTGGCACTGGAAGGCTATCTGTTTGGCACTTAATAAAATCAAATGTGCCTGACACAGCTTGATTGCAAGTTTAGCAGAGCTCCAATGTGTTTGGTATAGCCGGCTAGGCTGTGTGCTTGGCCCCTGCTTGTGTGCGTAATCCTGCTAGACTGTATTTGGCAAAGCATTTCTCCTCTATGATGATTTTTATATTTTTGCAAGCGAGAGCTTGGAATTCTGACAACGTTAACCATTTGTCTGTGTAGATGGCGTTGCCTGCATCCTCTCCTCGCAGTATACACTTCAGTCCTCAGCTGGGGAGAGTGAGAATGGCTTAGCTGCTACTCAAATGTCCGCCACTGACTGTAGCCAGAGTCCGTCTTAATGTTGAGCAGGGATCATCGCATTTGGCTCGAAAGCAATTGGACCCGAGTTTAATTCCTGCGCCGGTGAAGAGTTTTTTTTTTTTTTTTTTTTTTTTTTTAGGTATGTTGACCTTAGGTGCCTTCGGTTCACCTCGCAAGTAAATAGGTACTCGGGAGTTTGGTAATTGTTGTAGGGGCGCATTGTGGGGGAAGGTTAGTAAATGGGTTAAGGGGGACATAGAGTGCCCGACAGCAGGATTGATTACACACACACACACACACACACACACAGTCACATCCCTTTAAATACGATTGGAGAAGCAAGTTACAAAACAGGAATAATATATTTTGTATTCAGACTTAACAACTTAATTGTCATAGTGGTAAACAATATCCCTTAACGTTAAACATATGAAATTACGCAGCTTAAATCTTTACAATCATCCGTACTGAAAACAGGCTGTGTGCCCTTCGTTCAATCAAACTGGAAGGAGGAACTATCATGAGAAAGCGCCAAGCTATTTCGACTATATATATATAGCACTTGGAAGGGGTCAGGATCATACTGGAAACCATCCATATTTTGTATAAGTTACCCTATATGGATGGAATAATATGTGTGGATCCAGGTGAGTGTGAGGTGAAATCTTATACCGGAATCAATCAAATCAAATCATCTCAAGATGACCAGCATATTGTTATTCTCCAATTGGCAAAACTGTGTGTACCGTTTGGGTTCACTGGACTGTTTTATTATGCTGGATTAGGATAGATTGGGTAAAGTTAAATAGCGTAAGACAGGGTTTGGATAGATTGTTTTAAGTTAGGTTAAGTAAGTTAGGTTAAGTTAGTTAGGTTAGGTTTTAATACTTTAAGAAATCGTCTTCAATACAAAATAATTTCCATACATTAAAGTTACCTAATTGGAAATAGGCTAAATCTATTCAGGTGGCCATATGGGAATATGCTCTATTCATTTAGGGTTGCCATATTGGAAATAAGCTTCCGGAGATATCTATTCATGTTGCCATAATGGAAATAAGATTCCGGAGATATCTATTCACGTTGTCATATTGGAAATAAGCTTCCGGAGATATCTATTCAGGTTATCATATTGGAAATAGACTCTTTTCATGTAAATGGCCAAATTGGAAATAAACTAATGTATTCATTTCAGGTTACGCGATTTTAAAGTAATAGGGATTAATTTTTTGGGGTATTAAATACGTTTTTTAAAAGCCATTTCGAGCTCTCGGGGAAATATTGACACCGGTTGTAATCATATTTTATGCAAATGTTACGTTAATTTTTCTTTTAGTTGCAAAATATCTTGAAACATTACTTGCTTTATGTAATATTGCTCACATTTTGTTGCAAACACCCAAGTTAAGCACGCTATATATATATATATGACAGTGTCAGACCACGGAGGAAAATTGAAAGAGGAATTTCCTTAAGTACTTTCGTATATTAATATATATATATATAGTACGTGGAGTACCTCAAGAATCTGTGCTGGGACCAGTTCTATTTCTAATATACGTTAATGCCATATAATCCTTTACTCTTGTAAACATGTCGATGTTCGCGGATGACGCAAAATTAATGAGAAGAGTTATGACAACGTTCAACAAAGAAGTTGTCAGTGGCTTCAAGTAGCTTGTGTGGTTTAAGTGAGGTTAAGTGCTTTAAGTGAGGTTAAGTGGCTAGAGTGTGTGTGCTCGCATATGTGTGTGGGGAGGGGGGGGGTGAAATTATATTGATAGGGGTGAAATTACTTCATAACACACGCATCTTATCAGCAAGTGCCTGGTCTCTTGGTCTGAAATGTGTCTTCAGGTCATCCTATATAATACTCCCCCTCGCACGTTCGGACACAAATAGAGTAGAGCTCAGAACGCGTATTGTAATTGGCTTTACGTTCGCGCATTAAACAAGTTAGTTATCGAGAGTGGCAGGCACCCATTGATCTCTGGGCAGATGATTATGTTAGCGTTGTCTGCGCTCATCCAGTTGTCTCCTCGCTAATGCTTGTGACTGGACAAGCACCTGCGCTTAGTGTGTGTGTGTGTGTGTGTGTGTGTGTGTGTGTGTGTGTGTGTGGACTTCTAATATGGCGCAAGCTGTAACTAAAAAAACTGTGTGTGTGTTGGGTTGATGTTCAGAGTAGATGTTAAACGTCTCTCTCATAACAAACTTCTTACTCTCTTGTATACATACATACATACATACATACATACATACATACATACATACATACATACATACATACATACATACATACATACATACATACAGCCAAGCCAAACCCTGGCTATCTCCATCCCTGCCTTACCGGCCTTTGCGAAAGTTGCTTTCCCTCCATAAAGTCTTCACTTCTCACCCGTTCTCTCCAGTGGGATCTTATTTTTTTGTGTGAATAACTTGGCAAGGCGTTAATTAGGGTTCAAGGTCTATCGACAACCACGATTGAGGCCGTGTGACCACAACGATCATTAAGGTCTATCGACTATCAGGATCAATAACGCCTATCGACTGGGATTATCAGGGATTATCAACTGGGATAATCAAGGCCTATGTCGAATGACATGATTATTATTACCAAAATCTAACTTGGTTGAATCTCCTGTATTTCAGTCAAGAACAATGTTCTGAACATTTTGTTCATTTTCACTGATAAATACACACGTTGGTACCCGTTAGAGACATAATATTTGTTTTATACATAATTTTCGAACCTGAGGCTTTTTTTCCCGTCAAAAGTTCGGCCATACCTTGTACCTAACGCCAAGCTACTTTTTGTCACTTAAAACTGATAAATTGCGTAGAAAATTATAAGTTGTAATTCTTATGTATTTTGCAATGTCCCAGATTTACATGCTGTCTGATTTAATGAATCAAAGGCAGCTCATGCTTTGGTGTTTCGAAGAGAGAGAGAGAGAGAGAAAGAGAGAGAGTGAGAGAGAGAAAGAGAGAAGGCAAGGGGGAGATAAAGTAGATGGATCAGGCATGCAAAGAATCATCATAAGAATCCAGGTTAGAAAAAGATAGACACAATTAGAGAACACAGAGGAAGCATCAGGGCCATTGCTCTTTAGATTCCTGTTAATAATTAAAATAAATTTCGCTTGAGGAATGGATTTATCAGGGGAAAGATGCACATGTTGTTTTAGATTCAGCTAATCGTAACTAAAATTTCCAAGTAGCACGGGCTATGGTGAGCCCGTAATGGACTTACCTGGCACAGAAACGGGGCTGTAATTACGAAAGAAACACAAGACCATTACGACTATATATCAGTGGGAACGGGTCAGGGGGTAAGAATTTGGGATGGGACGGGGGAAAGGAATGGTGCCCAACCACTTGGACGGTCGGGGGGTTGAACGCCGACTTGCAGGAAGCGAGACCGTCGCTCTACCGTCCAGCCCAAGTGGTTCAGGAAGAAACGTAGGTTACAGGAGTGACCATTTCAGCCTGACTCTGATGTCTATATAGCCGTCTATCAAGGCAAGCAGCCTCATACTCTACACAATCACCAGGTCAACTCCAGGCTTCTATATCTATAGAAGAAAAGTTGTCGAAATTAAAATAAGTCTTAATGCGTCATGAAATCACCAAATGATCGAATATTACAAAAAAATCATGGCTAAATTATGACATAAAAGAAGCTCGATTTGTGTATTTTACTGATTTTGATAACACTGATTAATGCAATTTTTGTCACCCGGAACATACATTGTGATTATTTTGTAATATTTTACGCTGAATTCAGATCTGCAAACGGATTTTTTTTTATCTCACCCATAGATTTTATGGCACAATTGTTTTGTATTAAGCTGCTCACAGGATGGACAGAGTTCTCGCTATGTGGCTCTAGTTCCCTTGGTTAGGATGAAGCCAGATCATTCCTCTGATGGTTATTTCTGTTTGTCAGACGAAAGAGGGATCACTGGTATATCCAACCATACCCTAAAACACCCTAATCTGTCCTCTGATGTAACCCAAAACAGAAAACGGGACACTATGTCAAGTTCGCGAGCCGTTACCATTTTCTAATACGACAATTTTGGGCCTTAGGTGTATACGTCAAAATACGACGTTGTATTAGGAGGACGAGTTGCATCATGACCCAAATTTTCAAGGAGGAACTTCTTCCGATGAGCCTCAAGGTGACCTTAATGAATTGGTAAGTGATTTAAATCTGTCAAAAATACTTGCAGAACTTTCAGGAGCGAGGTAAGGCTGGAATCTTCTCAGCCATAAGTCTAAAAAATTTTTAATATAAAATATCCAGTTTGATAAATATTAATAGAACATGTGTGAGGACTTGAGTCAGTGCTCTCTTGCTAGGACTGCAGTTTAGACACAAGAAATGTGTCCTGTGTGAGTAATATATTTGTAATATATGTAAAAATATGATTACAAAAACACTTATATCACTAAAAAAAATATACACGATATAAAAAATTAGTAATAGATTTGAATTCAACACGAAAAATATTATGAAAGTCACACATTACTCCAGTTGTGTCAACATTTTTTGTAATTATTTTGTAAACTAGCTTACAGAGTTTACAGAGTGAAATGTGTTCATTACAGTGATTGTTTTGCCGGAGCTTCACATAGAGTTCTGACTGAAAGTTGTGGCTCTAAGAGTGTATTGGACGTTTAGTGAGTACCCACTGTCTGAAGTTTATAGTTAGTACCCACTGTCTGAAGTTTATAGTTAGTGCCCACTGTCTGAAGTTTATAGTTAGTGCCCACTGTCTGAAGTTTATAGTTAGTGCCCACTGTCTGAAGTTTATAGTGAGTGCCCACTGTCTGAAGTTTATAGTGAGTGGTCACTGTCTGAAGTTTATAGTGAGTACCCACTGTCTGAAGTTTATAGTTAGTGCCCACTATCTGAAGTTTATAGTTAGTGCCCACTGTCTGAAGTTTATAGTGAGTGCCCACTGTCTGAAGTTTATAGTGAGTGGTCACTGTCTGAAGTTTATAGTGAGTGCCCACTGTCTGAAGTTTAGTGCCACTATCGGAATTTTAGTGCCACTCTCTGAAGTTTAGTGCCACTGTCTGAAGTTTAGTGCCACTATCGGAAGTTTAGTGCCACTATCGGAATTTTAGTGCCACTGTCGGAAGTTTAGTGCCACTGCCGGAAGTTTAGTGCCACTGTTGGAAGTTTAGTGCCACTGTCGGTAGTTTAGTGTCACTGTCTGAAGTTTAGTGCCACTGTCTGAAGTTTAGTGCCACTGTCGGAAGTTTAGTGCCACTGTCGGAAGTTTAGTGCCACTGCCGGAAGTTTAGTGAGTGCCACTGCCGGAAGTCTAGTGCCACTACCGGAAGTCTAGTGCCACTACCGGAAGTCTAGTGCCACTACTGGAAGTCTAGTGCCACTACCGGAAGTCTAGTGCCACTGCCGGAAGTCTAGTGCCACTACCGGAAGTTTAGTGAGTGCCACTATAGCAGCAGAAGATAGAGCGTCCTCCTAAATGTTAATGGCTGCGGCAATTAGCTAATACTGTACATAGATTTTCATGCTTTTAAAAATATTTTTTTGGAAAATGTTCACTGGGTGTTTACTCCAGCTTGTTGGGGCTTCTACGTTAATGGTTTTTAGCCCTCTTCTTAAGTATGTTTATGTACCCTTGTCAGGGTAAGTGTTGACTCATGACAACACTGACGCAAATGTTGCTTTGTGGGACACGCTCGTGGTGTCCCGTCTTCCCAGCACTCTTTGTCATATAACTTTGTGTATGTGCATATATATATACATATATATATATATATATATATATATATATATATATATATATATATATATATATATATATATATATATATATATATATATATATATATATATATTATTAAATATGACCGAAAAAGTAAGATTAATAATTCTAACACGAATTTTCTCAATCTTTCGTACATTTCGTTTCACTGTTGGAGGTATATAAAAAATCAATTCTCCAAAATTCATTTTTATTTTGGAGAATTGATTTTTGATTTACCTCCATCAGTGAACCGAAATGTACGAAAGATTGAGAAAATTCGTGTTAGAATTATTAATCTTACTTTTTCGGTCATATTTAATAATATATGTCTACAGGAAAGACTGCTACCAAAATATACTAATATATATATATATATATATATATATATATATATATATATATATATATATATATATATATATATATATATATATATATATATATATACATATATATATATATATATATATTAAAACTTTTAAAGGTTTATGGCTGTAAATTATCATATATACCAAAAGGAAATCCATTCATATTGGTGAACATGTTGAAGGAGGTCCGACCCATGGGACGACCCGGCCGCCACACCCATGAATTAGGGATGACCTTGTCTGAGCACAATTGGTAACGTAAAGCACTGCCAACGCTGAATGGCCACGTTCAGCGTTGGCAATTTCAATTCACCAAGAGCTTCATTTCGCTTGTTATTAAATTAGTGCAAGTGCAGCTTGTGACTTCCGGCAATGTTGAGAGAGAGAGAGAGAGAGAGAGCTCCTGAACACCAGTGTAGTGAATATTACAATTGCTGAAGCCCTGCAACTGAATGTTGAAGAAGTTAAGCCCCGCTAAATAATGCAACACGTCTGAAAATATAAGTGGAGAGGTTTTAGCAGATTTAGTGGATATACATTTGAATATGATTTCGAAGTACTAAGAAATGATACAGATTATCAATTATCAGATATTATGATTATTATGATACAGATTGGAACAATTATCAGCAGAATGATACATAATGACC
>NC_091173.1:17942379-17968841 GCF_040958095.1 Procambarus clarkii
GTGTACGTGTGTGTACGTGTACGTGTGTGTGTGTGTGTGTGTGTGTGTGTGTGTGTGTGTGTGTGTGTGTGTGTGTGTGTGTGTGTGTGTGTGTACTCACCTAGTTGTACTCACCTAGTTGTGTTTGCGGGGGTTGAGCTCTGGCTCTTTGGTCCCGCCTCTCAACCGTCAATCAACAGGTGTACAGATTCCTGAGCCTATCGGGCTCTATCATATCTACACTTGAAACTGTGTATGGAGTCAGCCTCCACCACATCTCTTCCTAATGCATTCCATTTGTCCACCACTCTGACACTAAAAAAGTTCTTTCTAATATCTCTGTGGCTCATTTGAGCACTCAGTTTCCACCTGTGTCCCCTTGTACGTGTTCCCCTTGTGTTAAATAAATGTGTGTGTGTGTGTGTGTGTGTGTGCGTGTGTGTGTACGAGTGTGTGTTTGCACACCAAACGATATTTACTTGCTGTTTGCTTGGATAGAGTTCCAGCTCCTGGGCAACGCCTTGCCTCTCCAAGCCTTTTGTATTTAATCGTATTTACTTTCATGTTAATTTATGGATTTTGTCTTCTTCACTACGTGGTCTCCTCTCCCCACTCTCATGCTGATGTAGCTCCTATATTACTTCCAATTATTGTTTACTTGTGTTCGAGTGACCTCGTCCTGGCCTCATGTTTAAAGCACAACTTTAGTACACCTCGTTGATTCATCGAAGTATCTTGTATGTGGTGGTCATCATCCCACTGAGTGTTTGCTTCACCAGCTGTGATGTTTGAGGTCTTTCAGCCTCTTAGCGTCATAACTCAGACGACGTGAGGGGTCTCCAAGGATATTCCAGCATCTCTCATGCAAGACGGTGACCTTTTTATTATGTATTCTGCTACTATATTTGCATATCAAAGAAAGCTTTAATGTCGGTAAACCACACGATAAGGAATTTTACGGTAAAGTTTTCAGCTGGTATTGATAAGTAAACTGTATACCTCACTACCCTGGAGGTAACATTCGTAGAGAGCATTCGCCTCTCATGTCAGAGGCCGCGTGTTCGAGGCACCTATAGCCCAAGGTGAATGAAGCATCGATTAATCTGTAAAGCTGAAGGGCAAAACAGTGAACACATCGTGACATATTCATCTTATCCGCGTGCGCCTGTGTGTGTGTGTGTGTGTGTGTGTGTGTGTGTGTGTGTGTGTGTGTGTGTGTGTGTGTGTGTGTGTGTGTGTGTGTGTGTGTGTGTGTGTGTGTGTGTGTAGGCAGCCACAGCCCGCTGCTGGGGTCCGGGTGGAAACATGATAGCAGTGCACATCTATTTTAAGGTAAACAGCCGTAGCGTCGGTGTGTGCATGTATATTAGATGGCTCTCAGGCCTTTACGAAACGAGGAGAAGCGTACTTAGCAGGGAACTCTGCTTCTGGATTCTTACTCTTACTATACCACAAACCAGTGGAGCATTATTTAGCCTTCTCCAAGAGACACATACGCGTACCATTTATGTGATGTACCATTTATGTAATGTACCATTTATGTAATGTACCATTTATGTAATGTACCATTTATGTAAAAAAATTATTTTTATATATGGTACATTGCTTGTCTCTCTGTTTGTTTGGAGTTTATCTGCATTTGAGTGCATTCTTCTGGGCATAATGTGGCACGTAATAGAGCTCTGGTCACTCTTGTGTACTCTTGAGTGCGTGTTTGTTTTGCCAAACATATCAGTTACTCCCACGCTAGTAACACCCCAGAGCACGTGGGATGGACTTTTGATGGACTTTTCTGACTACGTTACTAGTTACTAGGTTACTAGTTACTAGGTTACTAGTTACTAGGTTACTAGTTACTAGGTTACTAGTTACTAGGTTACTAGTTACTAGGATACTAGTTACTAGGTTACTAGTTACTAGGTTACTAGTTACTAGGTTACTAGTTACTAGGTTACTAGTTACTAGGTTACTAGTTACTAGGTTACTAGTTACTAGGTTACTAGTTACTAGGTTACTAGTTACTAGGTTACTAGTTACTAGGTTACTAGTTACTAGGTTACTAGTTACTAGGTTACTAGTTACTAGGTTACTAGTTACTAGGTTACTCAAAAAAGTCACAGATGGACTTTTCTGAGTAACCTAGTCATTCTTTAATTAGTTCAAAGGACACTAACAATCATCTCACCATTATTTGTGACTATTAACACAGAGATTGGTAACTTTAACGAGTGATAAGTTCCTTGAGAATTATGCCTATTGGCCGGTGATTCTCTCTGTCTCTCTCTCTCTCTCTCTCTCTCTCTCTCTCTCTCTCTCTCTCTCTGTCTCTCTCTCTCTCTTAACTTATAGAGAGAGAGGGGGAGAGAGTTTAGAATGCTCAGTTACTTCGTCTTAGGTTTCACGGACAACAAACTTGGATACACAATGGAATGTTGTTATTAGTTTGGGTCTTATACTCGCCTTAATGGTAGAAAAAGCAGTGTAGGCTGTGTGGTGAGATAATGGTGTGTTGTGAGAGAGGGCGTCCAGAGGGGATTGAGCGCCACACAAGGTCGTCCAGAGGGGACTGAGCGCCACACAAGGTCGTCCAGAAGGGACTGAGCGCCACACAAGGTCGTCCAGAGAGGACTGAGCGCCACACAAGGTCGTTCAGAGAGGACTGAGCGCCACACAAGACGTCCAGAGGGGACTGAGCGCCACACAAGACATCCAGAGGGGACTGAGCGCCACACAAGGTCGTCCAGAGGGGACTGAGCGCCACACAAGGTCGTCCAGAGGGGACTGAGCGCCACACAAGGTCGTCCAGAGGGGACTGAGCGCCACACAAGGTCGTCCAGAGGGGACTGAGCGCCACACAAGACGTCCAGAGGGGACTGAGCGCCACACAAGACATCCAGAGGGGACTGAGCGCCACACAAGACATCCAGAGGGGACTGAGCGCCACACAAGGTCGTCCAGAAGGGACTGAGCGCCACACAAGGTCGTCCAGAGGGGACTGAGCGCCACACAAGGTCGTCCAGAGGGGACTGAGCGCCACACAAGGTCGTCCAGAAGGGACTGAGCGCCACACAAGACGTTCAGAATAGTTGATATAGTGCTCCAAATTAATATAGAATGCAGGTGGCCATCACAACAGCTCCAGAGCAGCGAGGTGAACTGCTTCGTCGCTTGACTGACACCAGCTGTTTCCCCCCATCCCTGACAGAAGCAGTTCCCCCTCCCCCCCTTGACAGGACCTGTTCCCCCCCCCCTGTCAAGAGCTATTCCGCCTCTTGACAACTAGCTGCGGTTTACCGCTTATCCTGAAATATCGAAGGTATAAGAACCAGTGGAAGAATGTCTCAAGAATAAAGACCAGGGAATATCTGTGGAAGTGAAGACCAGGGGAAGAACACCGCTGGACTCAAGAATATGTCAAGAGTGAGAACACAGCAAGGACAAAGAAGCGGCCATAGCTAATTGCATGGTTATCTTGAGATGATTTCGGGGCTTTAGTGTCCCCGCGGCCCGGTCCTCGACCAGGCCTCCACCCCCAGGAAGCAGCCCGTCACAGCTGACTAACTCCCAGGTACCTATTTACTGCTAGGTAACAGGGGCATTCAGGGTGAAAGAAACTTTTGCCCATTTGTTTCTGCCTCGTGCGGGAATCGAACCCACGCCACAGAACTACGAGTCCTGCGCGCTATCCACCCCCTACGAGGCCCCCACTGACACATTTGTAATGCACTATAAACACATCAGTTTAAAAATTACTTGGCAGGCCAGAGCTCAAGGGAAGAAAATACATCTTTACTATTTCAACTTATTAGTTAAGTGGGACCTGCTGGAATCAGAGGTGGAATATTTTATCATTAAATGGTACATTATATATTTACTTTTCAAGAATTCTGTTGGAGTTTAATATATGATTATTGTTATTATATATTTTCCGACAATGGGGAGTCATGGCTGTCTTGGGCCGAGTGGGCTGTCTTGGGCCGAGTGGGCTGTCTTGGGCCGAGTGGGCTGTCTTGGGCCGAGTGGGCTGTCTTGGGCCGAGTGGGCTGTCTTGGGCCGAGTGGGAGATCCTTAGGGGTTAGTGGGAGATCCTTGGGCCGAGTGAAAGGTCCTTGGGCCGAATAGGAGGTCCTTGAATTTAATGAATTCATAGAGCTGTACCTACTCAAACCTTGTAGACTATTAAGTAAAAAAAATGTATAAATTCTTTAAATTGAGCTTCAGCTTAAGCAGCAGCCGGAGGATGATAAATTATCATAAATGAAATATTTTGAGAATTCTAGAGTGGCTTCAGATTTTAATTGCAAATTGCAAGCCCAAGAGGAGAATGCTGACGTTCTCCTTGTTGCATGGCCGCATTGCAGGTGAGGAAGCGGAACTGTCGCATTTCCTTATGAGCTGTTTCATACACATTTGAAACTGTGTATGGAGTCAGCCTCCACCACATCACTGCCTAATGCATTCCCTCTGTTAACTACTCTGACACTGAAAACATTCTTTCTAACGTCTCTGTGGCTCATCTAGGGCACTGAGTTTCCACCTGTGTCCCCTTGTTCGTGTTCCACCCCGTGCTAAAGAGTTTGTCTTTGTTCACCCTGTCAATTCCCCCTGAGAATTTTGTAGGTGGTTATCATGTCTCCCCCTTACTCTTCTGTTTTCCAGGGATGTGAGGTTCAGCTTTTCCAGGGTGTGTGTGTGTGTGCAGGGAAGAAGAGGTGAGGAGGGTAATATACACTGTCTTTACCGTCTTAACATCTGCGAAAGTTAACTTTCTAAATGTTTGAAAAAAATTATCCGTCAACCACTCTGGTGACAGTGTTTCCGTCCGTCCGTCCACTGGATTCCAGCTGCACGCCCGTCCTCCCACCCGTCCCACGCCCCCGTCCACGCTCGGCCGCTCGATCGAAATCCTGCCCAACAACTTGGGCTGGATGGTAGAGCGACGGTCTCGCTTCCTGTAGATCGGCGTTCAATTCCCGACCGTCCACAAGAGGTTGGGCACCATTCCTTCCCTCCCCCCCCCCTCCTCCTCGTCCCATCCCAAAGCCTTATCCTGACCCCTCTTCCAAGCGCTATATGTAGTCGTAATAGCTTGGCGCTTTATCCGATAATTCCGTTCCCCTTGGACCGTAAAGGGATGCGAGGCGGTGTACTTGTGTGAGCGGTAGAAGGTCTTAGCGTGCTCGCGAGAATGTCAAGACGTGCCTTTGTCCTGGTATTAATCAGAGAAGATAAAGACTGTATGTGATAATTACAGCTTTTGTGTCTCAGCGTTCTTTCCCTTGACACTGGTGAGGTGGGGGGGGGGGGTTCTGTGTGTGTGTGTGTGTGTGTGTGTGTGTGTGTGTGTGTGTGTGTGTGTGTGTGTGTGTGTGTGTGTGTGTGTGTGTGTGTGTGTGTGTGTGTGTGTGGGTGTGTGTGTGTGTGTGTGTGGGTGTGTGTGTGTGTGTGTGTGTGTGTGTGTGTGTGGGTGTGTGTGTGTGTGTGTGTGTGTGTGTGTGTGTGTGTGTGTGTGTGTGTGTGTGTGTGTGTGTGTGTGTGTGTGTGTGTGTACTCACCTATTTGTTCTCACCTGTTTGTGTCTGCAGGATCGAGGATTGATTCTTGGATCCCGCCTTTCTAGCCATCGGTTGTTTACAGCAATGACTCCTGTCCTAATTCCCTATCATATCTAGTTTTAAAATTATGAATAGAGTTTGGATCCACACCCTGTTCCTTAAGTGCATTCCAGTTTAGGCAGTGTAAAGCGCCCTAAATGCCTCCTTACTTAGGTTTCTGAATGATGTTCTAACTTTTGCCAGTGTAGAGTACGCCGCTGTCGTTATCCTATTTATATGTGCCTCAGGAGTTGGATTAGGTGTTACGTCCACGCCCAGGTCTCTTTCTCGCGTCGTCACAGGTAGGCAGTTCCCCTTCATTGTGTACCGTCCCTTTGGTCTCCTGTCACCGTGTGTGTGTGTGCGCGCGCGCGCTTTTCGTACGTCTTCAGATTAATGTAGGGACTCAGTTCTCACGCTGTCATCATATTTATATTAAAAATATTGAATCGAGTTATCAATGACTTACACGTTTAACTTATTCTTATCATATTCTCTCTCTCTCTCTCTCTCTCTCTCTCTCTCTCTCTCTCTCTCTCTCTCTCTCTCTCTCTCTCTCTCTCTCTCTCTCTCTCTCTCTCTCTCTCTCTCCCTCCCCCTCCCTCCCCCACAAGCGACTGTCTGGGTGGCACAAGAGGCATGTTCATGTCACAAACTATGTGTACATCATGGAACAAGACCTTACCCATGTTTTAATCTTTTTTCTTGTTTGATTAATTTAATTAAAATCGCATTGCATCTTTTAGGGGGCCTCTGTTCCAATTAAAAGTAATTGATTTTCCATTGTTAATTACGCGTAATGGAGTAATTTGTCTCAAGGTTCCTGTATATTGCCTCTAAATGCCACAACAATAGTAGTTTCCTTAAGCAGTTATTATTTGACTAAAATCAATATTGTTTTTGTTATATCTTTGAACAATTTTTTTTTGTAATGCACAAATACATGTGTATTTGTGCATCTGCCCTAGACTATACTGAAGGGGAGAACAGTGTGTGTCAGAAAGCTACCTATGTGGGGCCTGACAGCTGAGTGGACAGCGCTTCAGATTTGTAGTCCTAAGGTTCGATCCCCGGTGAAGGTGAAAAAAAAATGGGCAGAGCTTCTTTCACCCACATGCCCCTGTTTCCTAGTAGTAAATAGGTACCTGGGAGTTAGACAGTTGCTATGGGCTGCTTCCTGTGAGTTTGTAACAAAAGGAGGCCCTGGTCGAGGACCGGGCCGCGGAGACGCTAAGCCCCCGAAATCATCGCAAGATAACCTCAAGATGTGATGCTAAAAATCCCCACCACACAGGATGATTAGTCATACAGAGGCATGTGATGAGTAGTCTGCACTGGCAGACTCTGGGTGCATTATGAGGATATCATCAACACAAGTGAATAAGGCAGCAGTGATTCTAACGACGAAATTCTACGGACTCAAGCCGCCACCTTCTACCGATTTCGTGGGGGTCGCCATGAGAGCAGACCTCTTTTTTAGTGGAGGCATTCGGGCCGACCTGTTCCTCTGCAGTCACGCTGCAAAGTTGACAGAGGCAAGGTCCAACGGTCCGGCCATTATAGTCTAGGTCAGACAATTTCTGTGATACAGAAAGAGACATTTGATATAGATGTGTGGGAGTTATGCTTAATATGTGGGTGTGGTACAGTGTGTTGGCGGAGGTATAGAGAGTGTCGGAGGGGTATATAGAGAGGGTAGAGCGGGACACAGCTTGGGGGTACAGAGAACATGGGCGGATTACAAAGAGCTTGTGCATGGGTTAAGAGAGAGAGAGAGCGTAGACTTGGTACACAGGGTGGGCGGGGGTACAGAAGTACAGCGTGGGCTTAATGCGTAGAGCGTGGGAGTGTTACATAGACCGTGGGAGTGGTACATAGGGCACAGACGTGATACATAGAACGCGGGCGTTGGGGGTTTCATATATAGAAACTCTACTATTGCCCCCCTCTGTCCCCATCACTCGCTACACGACTCGAAGCAATATCACATTATCTTCAAAAGCTTCAGCGGGGCTCTATGCCATTATAGACTGCACAGCAGCTGATTGTGCCTGTGTTAGGTGCAAACAGGGATGTTGGGAGTCTTAATATACACACCAAAGAAGGACTGAAGGCTTGCTGAAGTGCTGAACTGAAGGCAATGACAAAATTATCCACATTCAGGGAATGGGGTTTTCTGTGCATTAGATGGAAAATTATAGGGTGTTCTCTGCGTTAAAAAAAGGGTTGATTGACATATCAAATTAGATTTTTAAAGGTACGCCAGGAAAACATATATATATATATATATATATATATATATATATATATATATATATATATATATATATATATATATAGAACCGTATCATTATTATTATTATTAGATTTTGACATGTTGTATACTTAAGAGTTTAAGAATGATAAGTGATAATCACTTTGTATCATTCTTAAACTCGGTCGACGACGGCCATGGGGAAGTGCTTTTCTAAAGTGGTCACTTCAACATCTGTTTGCGACGTCCATGTAAGCAGAGGACGTCAGTAGAATAGTAACAACAAATAGCCATATGAAGCGGTAATTAGGAAACCCATTTTTAAAGATAGCATGAATGGGAAACCAATTCTAAATTCCAGTGCAGAAACCCCTTATGATCCTATACGTAGTATTGCCAATAAGCGACAAGAGGATCAACAGTGATACCAGAGCCACGGGGGGAAGCGTGGTACCTCCTCTGACATCGAACTTTCGACTCCATAAACAACGAAGTATATTGAAGGTGGCTTTCTCGCACTCGGGATATTTCTCGTATATAACCTGGAGGCCTTAGGGTGGGTCTTCAGAGAGTCGCTGCCTCGATATATCGATAGTGTTCTACACAACGGGTTACCCCCTGAATGCTTCAGGCTTTTAACGGATTACAAAAATGAGAGAGAGAGAGATTTTTAAAGTGATGTGAAATAAATGACGTGTGAATTATTTGTGTGATGAATTTTATGTGTGTTTCAGTGTGTCTCGCTGTCTGTCTGTCTGTCTCTCTCTCTTTCTCTCTCTCTCTCTCTCTCTCTCTCTCTCTCTCTCTCTCTCTCTCTCTCTCTCTCTCTCTCTCTCTCTCTCTCTCTCTCTCTCTCTCTCTCTCTCTCTCTCTCAACCACTCTCTAGTGTCAGAGTGGTTGACAAATGGAATGCATTAGGAAGTAATGTGGTGGAGGCTGACTCCATACACAGTTTCAAGTGTAGATATGATAGAGCCCAGTAGGCTCAGGAACCTGTACACTTGTTGATTGACGGTTGAGATGCGGGACCAAAGAGCCAGAGCTCAACCCCCGCAAGCACAACTAGATGAATTCACACCCACCACCCACCGCCAACACTGGTCGCCCACAAACAGCAGGAGTGCCAGAGCCATTACTTGGTTTGTCAAGGGGTTTGTGGTTCCTGGAATGTTGTGATTCCTTGCCCCTCCTTGCTCCCCCCCCCCTCCGTCACCACCACGTTAACTCCCCCGCTTCCCCACTCCACCCACCCACCCCTGCTTCCCCTCTCCACCCATCCTCCTGCTTGTACTTTCCTCCCCTCTTCTACTTCCATCTCACTCTCTGCCTCCCCACTCCCCTCTTTCCTTGCATTGTAAACCACTCCACACTCTCTCTCCCCTCTCCGTGGTTCCCTTCTTACCTCCTTTACCCCTCCCCATCCCCGCTTCCCCTCCCTCTTGTCAACATCTTTTCCCTCTTGTAACCCCCTCCTCCCCATCCCTCCCCGCCCCTCGCCTCATTGGTCTCTGACCGGGGTACACTCCCCTCTGCAGCTCACGCTGGAGCGAAATAAAAGATAAAAGAATAAAAAGAAAGAAATCTGCTTTCAGAGCTTCTTTCCCCCGTGCCTCCCGGAGATCACAGAAAGGAATCATCATGCTTTGGTTTTCCGGCCGCCCATAGGGCCGCGTCGCTGGCTCTAATGCTGCTGGCTCTAATGCTCCTGGCTCTATGCTGCTGGCGCTCTGGTGCTGGGTCCGTGCCGGGGGCTCTGTGCCGCTGCTTCTGGACGACACTGTGTCACACTAACGAGCACCTTGCACCCTTCTACTGCCCTAGTCTTGTGTATTGGGGAGTTTGTGACCTGTTGGTGTCGACGATTTTCTGTCTGTGTAAGAAATGATACGACAATGTCGAATTTTCCTGTCGGATTTTCCTTAAATCACTAAAAGCTGAGAATTCGATATAGAGAATAAAAGAATTCGACTTGAGAATGGTCCAGGACGGACCGAAACGTCGTCGTCCCTTCACCTTCTAGTGTGTGGTCTGGTTAACTAAATGCTGAACTATAAGGGTTTCCAGTAGCTAAGGATCCACCTACAAAAGGCGACTATCATTTGCAGATTCAATGAAATCTTAGTCATTAGTTTTTTCGGGGACAGGAGGCCTCTGTATATGTATGCTTTAGGCTTGTATCACAACCTGTCCTCTCGAATAATACATGGTATTTTGACGTCAAAATCTCTAATGGACAAAATGTGTTATGCGATAAATCAGAGCGGCTCACAAGCATTCACGTTTTATGTGTTTGGGTCCATTGGGTTATTTTAGATTATATTATTCATACGGTTTAATATTGTTCAAAATGTGAAATATGAAATTCGAAAACTATTTAAGTGTACCCTTGAATTTCAATAAAAGACACAAAATTCTTCAAACCGTTTCCAAGAAAATGTTTTCAGCATTCACTTTTAATCTTTTAAAATTAATATTTATCTATGTAAATATAAATGTAAATGTTCATTTATTCAAAATCGCTAAACTCTGAAAATTCTTCACCGATTGCTTTGAAATTTTTACACAACGTTCCATTCGGATACACCATGTTTTTATATCATACTATATAGATGCCATACCTGTGACAGGTAAGAACATGTTTTTTTTTTTAACAACAGCCCCAACTGTTGCACGTAAATGCAACACACGCTACACTAAATATGTTATAATTCCATTTCAATATTTCGGATTGCATTGATAAATTGAATTTTCACATTTCAATTTATTTTAATTTTTATGTAATTATTTTGTGTGACATTGCGTTGGAATTGAGCTGTGTTGTTTACCATACTGTTCATTTTGTGATTATAGTTTATTTTTTTATTTTTCATTGTTTTTCATTTCGTTTTTTTTTAATTATTCTTCTTAATTTTCAGTGATGGGAACATCAGATCATTTAATGTCCCCATTTTTCTGATGGGAACATCAGATCATTTGGGAATGCGTCGGACGAAGGAATCGGTGGGGAGGACGAGCGGTCCATATATATATATATATATATATATATATATATATATATATATATATATATATATATATATATATATATATATATATATACGAATGTCAGTTATTTAATCATGGCGACCTAGTTAGCAAGGAGTTAACACATTGTCGACCAAAAATTTGGACACCTCATCAAGGGTTCTGCTCTTTTTCTCACAATTTGAAGAATTTAGCAAATTTCCATTTTGTGGGATTTGTCCTTTTTTTCTCTCACTCTTTATTTTTACACATGTGGGTGCAGGAACAGATGACTTCCCGCTCCTGCTAGCAAACTACGAGGCAATCAATTAACAGCCAGGTACTACTTAGTAAACAGGGGGGGGGGAGAACAATTACGGATTGGTATCCAATGAATCCTCCCCTGGCCAGGACTCCGAATAAATTGCTTGCGAGGTTCGGTACGATTGTATTACCACTGCTCCACCAGGAACTGTCAAGTGTAGACACACACGCTTTCTCCAGTGTATCTGCCGCCTCTGGACGTGTGCTGCAATGTTGTCTAGCCTCTCCCACACACGATTAGTTATGTCAGTTATTAAGAGTCAGTATAAGCGTCGATCATCAACAAATAGACAACAGAGAGGAGGAGACAACACGTTGACTTCCCGTCTCATACCACCTGTCTCAAGGAGGACACTCACTCAAGGGAATGGATTGGGAGCGACTACATAATTAGTGCTATTATCTACTCTCTCTATCCATGGTTAGGTTAGGTTAAGGTTTGGTCAGGATAGGTTAGCTTAGGTTTCATTATGTTTGATCGTGTTAATACAGTTTATTATTAACGATAATGTGAACTATAGAATTCGAAAACTATTTGAGTGTATTCAAGAATTCGTTTGGAGAAAACCAAGTTCTTCAAAGAAAATGTTTTTAGCATACACTGTATTATATTTTAAACCAACGTGTTATAATACACTAAAGTTATAACTTGAGAATAATGTCTGTGTATGATGAAGGTTCGCGTGCCAATTTACAAGTAGACTATTACGGGAACCGTAATATGCTTTCAGGCCATCACAAATATCTACCTATCTATCCTGGTGGTTTGAAAGGGAGGGTGTGGTCTCTCGTGGTATTGGATTTGGTCTGCGGACGGGCTCTCTATGTCCCCAAGATCACTCAACCTACAGACCAATACACCCTACGCTCCCCCCCTGCGCCCACCTCCCCCCGACACTCACTATACTCTCCTAACTCCTGCAACATTTCATTACTGCCTCGCCCATCTTGGCCTCCGACCCTTTCCCTCATAAATATCCCCCAAACAAGATGTATATTTAGTTATCAATACGCTCCATTACTCGTTTGTTAGACCATATTTCCCGTCCACACAAAGACCTTCGCTTCCAGCTGGGACTGTCTTACTCCAGTGTTCACCTGTAGTGTCTGCTTCCAGCTGGGATTGTCTTACTCCAGTGTTCACCTGTAGTGTCTGCTTCCAGCTGGGATTGTCTTACTCCAGTGTTCACCTGTAGTGTCTGCTTCCAGCTGGGATTGTCTTACTCCAGTGTTCACCTGTAGTGTCTGCTTCCAGCTGGGACTGTCTTACTCCAGTGTTCACCTGTAGTGTCTGCTTCCAGCTGGGATTGTCTTACTCCAGTGTTCACCTGTAGTGTCTGCTTCCAGCTGGGACTGTCTCAGTCCTGTGTTCACCTACAGTCTCTGCTTCCAGCTGGGACTGTCTCAGTCCTGTGGTTACTCCGCCTCCGTTCAATATTCTGCTGTGGTAAAGAGAATCGTGTTTAGTACACTAGGAATAGAGAATATCTAAGTGCAGTTCTTGCTGGATGAAATGTACTAATGTGGGACAGGTCGTAGAAACCAGTTACTTTCACAGCCAGGGTTACCCATGACCCACTCGAGTTAATGAAAATGTCTGTACCTGGAATTTAGAGTAAGATTGCTAGATAGCTGAAACCCGAGGTGTTTAAATGAGGATTTGAACACTTAGTTACGGATTGTGTTAGACCCCCACTCGATAATGGTATACTTTGTGTGGTCTCTGAAACCACCATGTGCGCACTAGAGTAGTGGTTAAGGTTATAGATTTATCTAGAAATGATTTGACTGCAGTCACGCTTCTCAGTGAGGCACAGAATAGTGACCAGCTGCAGTATCAACACAGCACAGCGTTCTCACTGCCTCTTCTCCTGCTACGTATCACACACTTCCTGCCTCGCCTCTGCTCGCAAGAAATAAACTTTCCTTACAAGCACCGCTACTGAACGCCTCGTGAAGTCGTTCCCCACTTCATTTACAGTAAAACTTAAGGCGATATCCTACTCATAAGTTGCACTTTCTTCCCTTTCACCAGTTCTTCTCCCCCCATCTCCCCCACCTTCCCCAGCTCCCCCACCTCCTGCTCCTTCCCGCACTTAATTGTCACTTGAACAAATCATAACTGCTGTTGATCTAAGGCAGCGAGTTAGCAGAGACCTCTGTGATTATTCTGTGTAGCTACTAATCCATTCTTGGTAAGATTACAAGTACTGCCTGTACCGGGTGTGATGTTGTGGTACCCGCGGTCCGCCATACCACCACTCGCCAGGTAGGGTACACTATTTAGGGTGATGCGTTGATTTTCATGTTATTCGTGTGGAATGTTGTAGTAGAAGATGAAGGCGGGGCTTGGCAACACTATGATATCATGCGGTACCACTGCATCATTCGTGTCACGTGACCTTGTAAAGGTGAGGGGAGGGAGGGATTTATCAAGGGAAAGGGCCAAGTCAGTAAGACTTTGTAGCACTTGGAAGGGATCAGGATATATGGATTTGGGATGAAATCCTGAACATGAAAGGTCACGGAGTAAGTCCTGTGATTGGTGGGGCAGCAATCACAGGCTGGCCAATCGTTATGAGGTGAGGGTGTTCACCTTCAGAACTCTCTCTATCTTACGCTTTCGAATGATATGATTCCCGTGATATGTTCATAAAGAATAAGCAGCTCCGAGAAAGCCTTTACTTCGAGCAGCCGTAGTATACTGTAATAGCTTAGCAAGAAACACACACACACACAAACGGAATTGCTGACTTTAGATATACGCATTATTTTTTTAACCACAAACGTAACCACACATTTACAATGCTAACCAGCATATATACATTTTCGTCTGTCCTCCAGGAATAGGTTGAGAGATCTGTTAAGCAGTAAGTCCAGGATAAGTGAATAATGCGACATTGCAGAATGTATGTTCGACCCATCGAGAGGGGACTAACTCAAGGCAAACTACGTTTACTCTACCAAGATAATTACCCTTAACGTCAAAGTTAGCAGAATGAAAACTGGGAATAGCATTTGACTGAACGACAGGTGACCTTATTACCTTCATGGGGTGGAAATCGGACTCCTCCAACCATTAGAAAATAGTATCGTTGTTGTTTAAGATTCGCTACTTGGAACAAAAATTTTCAAGTAGCACGGGCTATGGTGAGCCCGTAGTGGACTTGTAAATAGTATCACATCTGCACACTACACTGGTGGTCAGTGATTAGCGACAAAATGGGGTTGTATCATGGGTGATTCGTGTTCAATTTCAGCATTATCAGCGCGTACTGTAATGTTTTATGATGTATTTATACAAATATAATGTCATTATGTAGGTGATCCAGGATGTGAATAGCAAGATTCGTCATGGGGGGATCATTTTCGCACCATGTCACATGGCTATCGTTTCAGTGATGGCAACCTCGACCTGCCCATGTTGGACATGTGCCCAACAGCTATTACTGTGAGAAATTAGGTGAAGCTAAAACAAGCCTCCATCCTCGAATAGACACAGACATATTCTCTTTTATATATAGATGGGGTACCCAGCAGTGCCAGGGTCGACCCCTAGGAGGTTGTGTTGTGTACATACGGAAGCCCGGGTCAAGCCAAGCAGGTGTGTCAGTATGTGTCACATGTATCAGTATGTGTCACATGTCAGTATGTAGCACGTGAAAGAGCTGTGAGGGGAATAATGAGTAATAATTACTCTCTCTCTCCTTCCCTCCCTCCCTCCCTCCCTCCCTTCCTACGGGAGGAGGTAGAGAATGCCTTCTCCCTTTGAGATATTTCTCAGGTGTTAAGGCTCTGGATAATACGCTATACAGGCAATTATCCATTATAATACAATAAGATAAGTTGCCTGTATTTGCACACTAGCACCCCCCTAGTCACGCTGCCCCTTGCTATATGCATAGTCATAGCTTAGTCTAAATGTTTGTTCTTCGGGTCGTTTTCCCCCAACGATACTGTCATTAGAGCTGTTAAACTCACCGTTCCCGCGGTGAGTTTAGTCCGCGGTGGCGGCGCCCGCAGCGGCGGGGCTGTGGCGGGCTCACGGGGAGCTTAAACTCTCACTCTGTGCAATGGTGTCTTTATCCCTCTATCGAGGAGGCCAGTGGCTGTCCTCACCGTCTCTGTAGTCTGTCTGTCTCCATGGTCGTCGTCTCTGTCCGTCCAGAAAAAGATTAAATCATGACACCACTTATATTGTTGCGTGTGTAAGCGGCGTGTGTGTGTGTAAGCTTAGTGTTGAGCGGCGTGTGTGTGTGTAAGCTTAGTGTTGAGCGGCGTGTGTGTGTGTAAACATAGTGTGACCAGCGTGTGTAGTACACATATCCTTGTCCTCACTGCACCACTCCAGCAAGGGAGAGGAGAGTGGTCCATGATAGCGTGAGTGGGGAGCACCCTCAGCCGGCCTCAGTTTACCTAATGCCAATTTAGGTAAATGCTCAGAAAGGTGTCGCTTGTTTTAACGTTCAGGGAGGGAATTTATTTGTTTTTTTCCTGTTGTAGTTTTGTTTGTGTGGCGTGAAATTCTCATTATCATTTTCTTTCAATTTTTTTTTTTTGGGTCAGTCTTTCTTTTTTTGTTTCGTTGTTCTTTCCTCTGGACTTAACTCCTATTTCTTACCTCTCTCTCTCTCTTTCTGTCTCTCTCTCTCTGTCTCTCTCTCTCTGTCTCTCTCTCTCTGTCTCTCTCTCTCTGTCTCTCTCTCTCTCTCTCTCTCTCTCTCTCTCTCTCTCTCTCTCTCTCTCTCTCTCTCTCTGTCTCTCTCTCTCTTTCTCTCTCTCTCTCTCTCTCTCTCTCTCTCTCTCTCTCTCTCTCTCTCTCTCTCTCTCTCTCTCTCTCTCTCTCTCTCTCTCTCTCTCTCTGTCTCTCTCTCTCTTTCTCTCTCTCTCTCTCTCTCTCTCTCTCTCTCTCTCTCTCTCTCTCTCTCTCTCTCTCTCTCTCTCTCTCTCTCTCTCTCTCTCTCTCTCTCCCTCTCATGTTTGCAACTCTCCATAATTTAAAGAGCAATTTCCATATGCTTCGCGTGCTGTTCAGCATAACAGCACGAGGTCATCAGCACAATTACGGCATATATAGAACAATGCCGCTCGGCCCATACCCCTGGTACAGTCTCCACCGTATGTGGTACAATGCCGCTCGGCCCATACCCCTGGTAGTGCCCTCCAGCTACTAGTACATGGTCGCTCGAGTGATGGTATTAATATTACATCATGCTTTTAGATTTTGGTACTGCTCTGCAGCCCGTTTTCTCTGCCGCTTCGTGCAATATGCAACTGTTTTGCCGAACTAGAAACCCATGAACCTAACCTAACCTATCGAGGCCGGTGTATAGAAAACGGCATTATTAAAGGGCATTGATAATTTTTTCTCATACTTCGCATACTTAACAGATTCATCATTTCCGTAAAGAGCACGACGCATTAGATGAAGAGAAGGGTTGGCACTGAATTAATTCCCTTCTGCTTCGCTGGGGAATTAAATCCTGCGTAAAACTCGCATATATTTCACAGGTATTTACATCCTGTTATTAGCAAGGCTGTTATTACGTTATCAATTATCAAGAGAGGTAAACTAATTACCATATTAGCTAACAAGCCTATTGGCCGTCCGTGCTGGAGTTTTAATAAATCCCGAGCGAGGGTGAGTGGTGAGAGGGAAGTGAAGGAGGTGTTGAAGAGTGTCTTGGGATTCAGGTCTCCTGGAGGTGGAGTGGGCGAGGGCTGGCGCCCGTGTTGGGGCTCGGAGTCCCCGCATCATTGACGCCAACTTCTTGAAAAGCTTCGGATTACCAGACTAAGACTTGCCCAGGAATTGACGACCTCTGGCTCGCGAGGCCTCTTGAAACTCACAAAAGTTCAGCTGCTGGTTAAATGGAAGTGGTGCCTTGGTGGGGGTGATGGGGGGGGGGGTATTGAGGGTGGGATCGTGGATGGAGAGAGGCGGGGGGATACGGTTGGTGTGGGATAATGGGTGGATATTGGGGGGGGGGGGTATGGGTGGAGGAGGGGGGTATGGGTGGGGGGTAGTAAACTACCCTTCACTCGTCAGGATGAAGTTGGAGTGAGGGGGGGGGAGGGGTCGTACACTGCACAACAGAGTACGATTAAGGCAGTGTCTGGAATGCTCCCGGACGCAGGTTCGAATCCTCGTCATGGCCCTTGTGGATTTGTTCACAACAGAGTATCTCTGGTGCAAGAGATACCAAGAACAATATAAATGAACTACACGAGTCCTTCAAGGTGCCATCAAGAGCATTGGAATTCCAAGACATATCATACTTTTGGCTCTCGAAACCCTCTGTAGAAAGGCTCGAACCTCGAAGTCGACGACACGTATTGCAGGAGTGTGTGTCTCGACACGTCCCTGGCAGGGGTACCGTAGGGGATTTTCTTGCTTTGGACTTTTCTCGACACCTCTATTTCTGGGTACATTGAGTGCCTCCTGACTTTGTCTTGAAACTTAGAACACTTACAGTATATTCGTTCATTAAACGAAAGTTCTTACTGAAAACGGACTGTGTGGTTTGTGGTCGCTTTTAGGAGCCTGTATTAAGCTTATCGAAGTTCGGGATTGAAATTGAAATTGAAATAAGTTTATTGAGGTAAAATACACAAAGGGATGAGGTAGCTCAAGCTATTCTCACCCCGTTCAGTACAATCGTGTTAATACATACATAGACACACATCACAAACAATAAACGTATTATCGAACATTCTGAGAGATAAACATGTACAGTTCGGGATTGTTTTCTTGAAAAGCCACGTCGACATGATAATCGTAACTATACGATAATAATTTCACAAAGTTAGTAATAGTAGATGGTGAGCCGGATGGTTTCACACACTCGGGAAGCAGCCCGTAGCAGCTGTCTAACTCCCAGGTACCTGTTTACTGCTAGGTGAACAGGTGCATCAGGGTGAAAGAAACTCTGCCCATTTATTTCCGCCATCGCCGGGAATCGATCTCCGGTCCCTAAGACTATGAATCCCGAGCGCTGTCCACTCAGCCACAGCCAACAGGCCCCCCCACCTGTGTGTGTGTGTGTGTGTGTATATGTATGTGTGTGTGTATGTGTGAGTGTGTATGTGTGTATGTATGTGTGTGTGTGTGTATGTGTGTGTGTTTACTAGTTGTGTTTTGCGGGGGTTGAGCTTTGCTCTTTCGGCCCGCCTCTCAACTGTCAATCAACTGTTTACTAACTACTTTTTTTTTTCCCACACCACACACACACACACCCCAGGAAGCAGCCCGTGACAGCTGACTAACTCCCAGGTACCTATTTACTGCTAGGTAACAGGGGCACTTAGGGTGAAAGAAACTTTGCCCATTTGTTTCTGCCTCGTGCGGGAATCGAACCCGCGCCACAGAATTACGAGTCCTGCGCGCTATCCACCAGGCTACTAGGCCCCCTACGAGGCTACGAGGCTACGAGGCCTACGACTGTGTGTGTGTGTGTGTGTGTGAGTGTGTGTGTGTGTGTGTGTGTGTGTGTGTGTGTATGTGTGTGTGTGTGTATGTGTGTGTGTGTGTATGTGTGTGTGTGTGTATGTGTGTGTGCGTGTGTGCGTGTTATGATTTTATTATCAAAATCACTATTCACTTAGGCATTTTCTTGATACAGGACAAGCATTTGTTGTTGTTGTTTTTGGCTGCGTGGAGCACTATGCATACTTAATAAGTTACCTCTGTTATGGTACGCTGGAAGTAGACGGGTGAGGGAGAGGAGGAGGAGATCTGGAGGAGGAGTAGGGGAAGCAGGAGCAGCAGCAGCAGGAGCAGCAGTAGCAGCAGCAGCAAGGTCAGGAGGATGAGAGGGAAGAGTAGGGTGGAGGTTGGTGTCTGCTGGGCTGGGTGCAGTAGTCTAGCTGGGTCTTGACTGCCTCAGCTGGCTTAGAATATTCATGGTGGTAGTATGTTTCAGCCCGTGTTCTACCGCACTACTGATCTTCCTGTAAACTAATGGTAAGTGGTGCGAGGGGAGCCGGTTCTGGGGGGGGGGGGGTGTTCAAACACCATAGGGAAGCGGGTTTGTTGGTACACACACACACATACACACACACACACACACACACACACACACACACACACACACACATTGACCAGGGTCACTGCTGTAAACAACCGATGGCTCGAAAGGCGGGATCCAAGAGTCAATGCTCGATCCTGCAGACACAAATAGGTGAGTATACACACACACACACACACACACACACACACACACACACACACACAGATAAAGATAGGCTATTTAACACAAGGGGCACACGCACTAGGGGACACAGGTGGAAACTGAGTGCCCAAATGAGCCACAGAGATATTAGAAAGAACTTTTTTAGTGTGAGAGTGGTTGACAAATGGAATGCATTAGGAAGCAATGTGGTAGAGGCTGACTCCATACACAGTTTCAAGTGTAGATATGATAGAGCCCAATAGGCTCAGGAACCTGTACACCTGTTGATTGACGGTTGAGAGGCGGGACCAAAGAGCCAGAGCTCAACCCCCGCAAGCACAACTAGGTGAGTACAACTAGGTGAGTACACACACACACACACACACACACTGGGTCTGGTAGCAGAGTGGACAGCGCTCGGAAGTCGTAATCCTAGGGATCGAAGATCGATCCCCGGCGATGGCAAAAACAAATAGGCAGAGTTTCTTTCACCCTGATGCGCCTGTTCACCTAACAGTAAATAGGTATCTGGGAGTTAGACAGCTGCTACGGGCTCCTTCCTGGGAAGGTGAAAAAAAAGTTGATTGACAGTTGAGAGGCGTCCCGAAAGAGCCAGAGCTCAACTCATCGCTTTACCAGAACGATGGTAAATCATGCCTCACAGGATTAATTTAATTCTATGACCAGGCAACAAAAATCAGGCAAGAAAGAGAGGGGTGGGCAAACTGCATATTTTTGGATTGCCAGAAAACCTTTGGCACAGTTCCACATAAGAGACTAGTGCACAAGCTGGAGATGCAGGCAGGAGTGAAAGGTAAGGATACTACCACTGGATTAGGGAGTAGCCAAAGCAACAGAAGACAGCGAATCACCGTAAGGGGTGAGGTCTTAGAGTGGCGAGGCGTCACCAGTGGAGTCCTGCAGGGATCAGTTCTTGGATCTATTCTGTTCCTGATACATGTAAATGATCTCCCAGAGGAAATAGACTCGTTCCTCTCAATGTTTGCTGATGATGCATAAATTATTGATCTTACATACTACGTATGTAAGACCAATCCTGGAGGATGCGGCCCCAGCATTGAGCCCGTACCTTGTCAAGCACAGGACGAAGCTGGAAAAAGTTCAGAGGTATGCCACTAGGTTAGTCCCAGAACTAAGAGGCATGAGTTACGAGGCTCAGGAATCTGTACACCTGTAGGAACACATTGCATTGAACGGGGTGAGAATAACTTGAGCTACCTCATCCCTTTGTGTGTATTTTACCTCCATAAACTTATTTCAATTTCAGTAGATTGACGGTTGAGAGGCGGGACCAATGAGCCAAAGCTCAACCCCCGCAAGCACAACTAGGTGAGCACACACACACACACACACACACACACACACACACACACACACACACACACACACACACACACACACACACACACACACCACAGATAGGATTTTTTCATCCACTCAATTTATCGGACCATCGACCGCCGGTTGAACGAGCCTAACGTGAAGATAGGCGGTTGAACCAGCCTACCCTGAGGACAGGTTGCTCACCAGTGTTCCTCCCCCCCTTCTCCCCAGCCCCACAAGACGAGGAGGACGTCCCCCGAACAACCAAAAGTCAGGCGGTACTGCCACAAAAGGAATTACCCCAAGGACCAGAATACTAATCACCCTACGGAATGATGAAGAATGGGAGCCACCGAGCCCCATTATGCACTCATGATACACTCATGAACTTTGAACCGACAAATCACCCCCTCCAGGACCATTTCATTGTGAACATCAACTACAATCTTTTTTACCAACCCCGCATCTGTCATCAAGTCGCTACAGCACTGTTCTCCCGGTACAGCTGCATGACTGAAACACCGGTACTCCGCCTCAGGTACAGCAGCGACGGCATCCGCCAATGGCAGCCAGCAATCATCAATCATTAAAAAAAAAAAATCACCATCGTCATCTCCGAGCCTCGGCCATCATCTCACGTATCAAGTGGTTAGATCATTACCCTCTACCTCATCTCCCTGCGTCATGTTTCCCCTAAATCATTTCCTCCTGACTTTTCCCCCACCTGCTTACCAGCTCTATATCTATCACTCTTCTCTTCCCCTCTTCTCTTCTCTCTATACTCCCCCTCTTCCCCTCTCCACACTCCCCCTCTTCTACCCCAACGGTTGCTTTTGACTGATGGATTAAAACAAGCTTAAGTTAGAGCGGGCAAGTTCGCTAGCAGCGGCGGCGGTGGTGGCAGGGTATTAAATGATGTATGTATGTGGTGGGGAACTTCAAGTTTGTGGAGTCATGTTTACATGTAGGTGTATGGTGCTGTGTGTGTATGTATGTGTGTGTATGTGTGGATGTGTGGGTGTGTGTAGTACACCTGTCTGGCTCGTTCGTCCCTTCCTGTGACCTTTGAAGGTGCTGTGATCCTATATATAGGACCCATTACACTGGCTCTGTGTAACTCGCTCTCTGGGCCCCTGTTCCTCTCTCTCGGTCCACACACTCATCTATATTCTTGCTTTTTCCCCTCCTGCCGTTGTTCCTGTGCGCGCGTTGGCACACTTTGATCTGTTGGCCACCATACTGTGTTTTAGAGTTGAATTTGTATGTATGTAGACAGTTTATAAGTAGACTAGTCTCGGTTTGACGTATACTGCAATAAATTAGTGGTCAGCCTGTCCTTCTAAAGTTTCACAACGTCGAGAAACTGTCGTACTAAAGTGCCCTTATCCTAACCTACCACAGGACCCAAAGGAGAAAATGGAACTATTTCAATTTCGCGAGCCACTGCCATTTTCTTGTACGACAATTTTTGGCTTTAGGTGGAGTATACGTCAGAATGCGACGGTCTATTAAGGGGACGGATTGTATTGGTAGTGATGCAAGTTTTCCACCCACAAAGAACGTCGCTTTCCGCTCGTATGTGTTACTGAAATCGTCGTACTGGAAAATGGAAGCGGCTGGCGAAAGTGACGTTCAGTCCCGTTTTCTGTTTTGGGTCCTCTGGTAGGTTAGGAGACGACACTTTAAACTGACTAGTTTTCTTGACGCAGGGAAACCGTAGGAGGACGAGCTGGGTGATGCACTGTATGAATCCCCTTCTTGAGGTTATCTTGAGATGATTTCGGGGCTTTTAGTGTCCCCGCGGCCCGGTCCTCGACCAGGCCTCCACCCCCAGGAAGCAGCCCGTGACAGCTAACTCCCAGGTACCACCCCCCCCCCCCCCACCCCATTCCTTTCTGAAATGCGTATGTATTGTGATAACAGCTGGAGGATGACGTCACTAGCGCTGTTTGTGACGTCACATGCAACATTGGTGACGTCACACGCTGCGACCAAGCTCCTTCCTGCAATATTGTTTACGAAAAGTTTTTTTCCTTCATGCGATAAATTATGACACGGATGTAATGTCTCTGTATTTAGGAAATGCTTGCGTTAATTGGGACGTCAATGTTAGGTTATCATTAGTGACACCACCAGTGTTAATTGTTGTGTACCACCAGCTGCACCACCTGGTGTGAGGCCAGCACCAGCTGCACCACCTGTTGTGAGGCCAGCACCAGCTGCACCACCTGGTGTGAGCCCAGCACCAGCTGCACAACTGGTGTGAGGCCAGCACCAGCTGCACAACTGGTGTGAGGCCAGCACCAGCTGCACAACTGGTGTGAGCCCAGCACCAGCTGCACCACCTGGTGTGAGCCCAGCACCAGCTGCACCACTGGTAAGAGGCCAGCACCAGCTGCACCACTGGTAGGGTGTGGTTTGTCAGTTTTGTCTAAATGGTCCTTAAAGTCTCGGCTCTCAATCCAGCCTACCGCTCCATGAAACTGTTAATGCCTGTTGCCCAGAGGGCCATCATAGAGAACACAGGATCAGGATATGGATTTAGGATGGGACGGTGAGAAGGAATGATGCCCAACCACTTGGACGGTCGGGGGATTGAACGCTGACCTGCATGAAGCCAGACCGTCGCTCTACCGTCCAGCCCAAGTGGTCGGAGTGGGAGGGGGAGGATGGAGAGAGAAGGAGAAGGGCAGGTTCGAGACTTGTGGTCTAGTGGGACGGAGCGGCACACCTGTGAGACATTTGTGTCCGGTTAGTCTTCCAGGGCTGGTCGGCTGAGCGGACAGCACGCTGGACTTGTGATCCTGTGGTCCTGGGTTCGATCCCAGGCGCCGGCGAGAAACAATGGGCAGAGTTTCTTTCACCCTATGCCCCTGTTATCTAGCAGTAAAATAGGTACCTGGGTGTTAGTCAGCTGTCACGGGCTGCTTCCTGGGGGTGGAGGCCTGGTCGAGGACCGGGCCGCGGGGACACTAAAAAGCCCCGAAATCATCTCAAGATAACCTCAAGATAACCTCAAGATAACCTCAAGGGCTGTGGGTTAGTGGGCTAAATAGTCTATGACATCACCAACACAAAGGTTTGCCTATTACAGCCAATATATGAAAAGTAGAATTATTTAGACAGTTTTGCAGACATCATTGAATAATGTTTTACTAATTGATACAAAATTTGTTTGAATTGTGTTTATATAATGTTTCAAAGCTCATTCTGCTCTGAGGACCCAACTTTATTTGTTAGGACCCAATGACAATTACTGGGAGAAAATTAGGCAAGGCTAACCTCAAACATCTGGCCTAAAACCTTTGACAAAGAGACAGGCAGACAAACATTTCCAATAATATGCAACAGATGTAACATAAACTAATTGTTTCAAAACTTCATCTTTTTATCTTGACATAATCGTGCCGACCCACACAGATCTGAGAGATAAAAAGAGACATCTGTGGTATTATTCCTCAGCGTCTGAGACATCTGTCAGGACCAGCACGGGGGGGGGGGGGGGCAAGAGTGATGCAAATGCACCTTACACCCACTCTCTCAAGTCTTCGAGGAAGGCGCTCAAGTGTGTGTAAAGTGTTGACACCTTCACTTGGGAGGACTCTTTGAGACACCTGCCTGGTTGTTGACGGCGAGTGGCGAGCAAATTGTTGTTCAGAAGAGCACAGGAGCACTGTGTGTTTTCTCAAGATAGCTATATGTGTTCGTGCTCAGGACAGGTGTGTGTGTGTGTGTGTGTGTGTGTGTGTGTGTGTGTGTGTGTGTGTGTGTGTGTGTGTGTGTGTGTGTGTGTGTGTATTTATTTACTATTTGTGTCTGCAGAATCGAGCGATTAGCTTTATTGTGTGTGTGTGTGTGTGTGTGTGTGTGTGTGTGTGTGTGTGTGTGTGTGTGTGTGTGTGTGTGTGTGTGTGTGTGTGTGTGCGCGCGCCTCAGGATATCAATATATGTGACTGTGCACATGACCTCTAGGTGTGTGTACGTAGAACCGTCATATGTGAGTGTGCATAGGGCCGTCATGTATGCAGAGGACAGCAGCATGTATGCACAGGACAGCCAGGTGTGTGTATATATAACCAACATGTGTGCGTGTATAGAACCATCATGCATGTATGTACATAGGACTAACATGTGTGCAGAGAACAGCTGTGTGTGTGTGTGTGCACAGGAATGTCACTGTAGCAGCCTCTTTTACGATGGGACACTGTACTAGTGTCAGTACAGTGTCAGTACAGTGAACACCAGAGCACTGGTGCTTACTCTGCCCTTGGTGTTAGTTCTGAGACCCCGAGAACGACAACCTCCAAATTAAGCACCCAAACATTCGCGAACATTCCCATCTATTATTGTGAAGCTTCCACAGCCTCACAACATTCATATCAAAACATTTGCTTAACATTCTCTCTGCGCACCGTAGTTCATAGCTGCGTCATTTCACTTAAAAATACATAAACATTTATTACAGAGGATACATAAATGCTTGTGTACAAGACTACATTTTTAGTGGGTCTGACAGCAGAGTATGAAATATATTGTCTTAAGGAATACTTAAGACACACTTTCAAGTGCGGGTAAGTATGGTAGTGGTTCTGCCACTTAGGGCCTCAGGTGATGGCTGGAGCTAACAGGGTCGTAACTAAGTAGCTTGACGACCTCTTAGTGTAAACGTTCATAAAACCCACTCTCAATTTTGTAAATTATTTTTTTGCCGTTTTTCATTATTTTTTTTTAAAACGTTTTAAAACTGTCATTGTTAAACGTTTTCAAAAACGTTGTGATATGTTGTCTGCGCTGGCTCGGATATTATTTGGTTTTAGAAAGTTATTATTCGGTTTTAGGAAATCGTTATCATCTGGTTTTACGAAGTCGTTATCATTACCTAGTTTCCATCTCTCACGAGGTGGTATAGACACGCGGCCGGAGGAAAAAGGAAAACAAAATATCGGGTAAACGAGGGCAGTTCTGGGAACAGGTGTATACATAAGCACAGTTACAACTGCACACAGCTATCCAGGCGCAGCCATCAGGCCCGTCTAATTACCCAATCAATTGGCAAATCAGTTTTTTTACGCACAATTTCCAGGGCACTCGGTTATCCGAACGTATTCAGTTAAATGAGTCAGTTACGCGCACACACACACACACACACACACACACACACACACACACACACACACACACACACACACACACACACACACACACACACACACACACACACATACACACACACATACACACACACACACACACACACACACACACACACACATACACATACACACACAGTTACTAATACATAAAACATACCATCACGAACCATGACACTGTCTTTCACACACACAGCCGTCCGGGTCAAACACTTCACCGATCAAACACAAAATTCTGTATGCCACATAACCGAACAAACACGACATATTAAAAGCAAACACCACTCATATAAGCTACAGCGTCAGCCTACACTCCGTAAAAAACCGTGTACTTGGTCTAGATTGTCGAGTGTTTTTTTTTTTTGGTAATGTTTATTTGGTCTAGGGAGAGGTGTTTGTAGTTGTCGCTTAAATGGTGTTTGGTTGGTCCATGTGTGCACGTATTTTGTTTTCCATAGATTGATTATGAGACATTTGAAGGCTCCTGTCTTGTGCTGGCCCAAATGTATGGAGGATGTGTTCGCTCTCTCGCGCTCTCTCTGTCTCTCTGTCTGTCTGTCTGTCTGTCTGTCTGTCTGTCTGTCTGTCTGTCTCTCTCTCTCTCTCTCTCTCTCTCTCTCTCTCTCTCTCTCTCTCTCTCCT
>NC_091173.1:17969341-18005802 GCF_040958095.1 Procambarus clarkii
TCTGATATATTTTTTTAATCTGTTATTGTATTATTCGTGTTATCAATACAGTATGATTTTTGCATCCCTTGCCACCAGCTGTTATCCACCGTCATATGACCTGATCATTTATCATCAGTATGTTATAGCTAATTAATTAAACACTAGGACGGACAGAAAATATACACTATCGCTATACTTTTGAAGTATACGATAAGAAAAGATAACAAAATATATACACAGTTTCTGTAATAAGGACGTTTAGCGTGACTTACAGGTCCACTCTCATATCTTTCGTGTTATTTGAATAGATGTGACATATCCTCAATAATATTAGATGTTTACGATGAGTCACAATAACGTGGCTGAAGTATGTTGACCAGACCACACACAATCGACTTGAGAATGGTCCAGGACGGACCGAAACGTCGTCGTCCCTTCAATTTCTAGTGTGTGGTCTGGTCAACATTAGATGTTTAGATTCACCACCTACACTAGTAATTCTTTTCCCTAGTGATATCTACAGATACTTGCTACAAGTAACTATTGTATATTCCAATATATTTCCTAGATGTTATACGGTTACACCGTCTAGATCCTTGTTTAATCCATTACAACAAGCTTCAGCTCTGAAAAAAATAACTTATGTAAATTCTTTCGGGGTCTTAGTGTGTAAATCAGTACTTTTTTACCAGAGTTTTTTTTATATTTTTATTTTAAATAAAATCGTTCTAACAATATATCCTGACATAGGATTCATTGTTAACGATAACGAGGTTATGATAACGAGGTCTCCTTAAATTCTGTCGGCCCTTTGTCAGTGTTGTTTCACCCGGTGTTCGATCTTACATGAAACTTACTTGACAATTGAAACACGTATATGCAGGTCATTCTAAACTTCTTGGCTGTGTCACACAGATTTTGACTGTATCACAATAATTGGCTATAACTGAAACTCTATGTCCTTGCTGTGTAAATTGACTGAGCTTTACTATGAGCAGCAGTGCTAATTGTCTATGGGTATTATAAGGCTCTTGCTATTCGTTTTAGCAAATTGGAATTGAAGGGTTCGTAGGGTTGACTTGTTTGAATCTGTTGTATTTGCTAGTAATTAACCACCAAATTCTGCTATTGATAAGTTGGACATACTAATTAATCATATTCTAATTGTGTTGAAGTATGGTTTGATAAAATATAATACAGGCCAATGAAGTTCTTCGTGATAAATTGAACGATTTTTGCAAAATATTCACGAAACCTAAATTTAATAAGTTGAGAAGTAATTGTTTCTAGTGATGCTGCATTTGTTTCATTTAATTAAGCATAATTTCAATGCTGATAATATTATCAGCAAATTAAATGTTATTCTTAAATTAAATGTTATTCTTAATTATATGCAAATGAAATTTGATTTGCAAAACATTATATAAATGTAATTATAATAAATGTATAAATAACATTATACTTAACACTGATATTAAATTTAATGAAGGTGAGATTTCGCTATGGAAAGTAATATAGATGTAATATAGATGTAATATAGATGCAAAGTAATATAGATGGTGGTCGTAAACTTTTGACGCTTGCTTGCTTGCTTGGTATAAGCACTAAGCAGCTTACATCTATAACATTGCTTATATCGGGTCTTTCAATATGTTAATACGAGAACACATGTTAACTGGGACAGTTCCAACACATGCGGTATGTAATTTTAATTCTTTCATTCTGGATATTTGGTATATGTAGGAACTGAGAATTATCCTGTTTGGTTCATTTACTATTTAATTTAATCTATTCAGTGCAGCAAAACGTGGTAACCAACTGAAGATCTAATAACAATTTTATATAACTTCGCATATTTAATATTTGCATTGAAGTTTTCAATAACTTTTTTGTCAACACATTTAGGTACATTTGTATTTGTGCAGCTGAACTAGACTATATGAAGGGGTGTACAGGGTGTGTCAAAAAACTAGCTATGAGATGCTAAAAATCCCCATCACACAGGATGATTAGTCATACAGAGACATGTGATAAGTATTTCTACTTTTTTTTTTTTATTAATACATGAGGTACATATGCATTAGTGCAGCTACCCTAGACTATATGAAGTGGAGTACAGTGTGTCAAAAAAGCTAACTAGATGATGCTAAAAAATCCCCATCACACAGGATGGTTAGTTATACAGAGGCATGTGATGGGCAGTCTGCACTGGTAGACTCCGGAGGCATTTTGAGGAAAGTATTTCTACTCTGGCCTGAAGTGTGTAAAACTCTACGGCTTTCTCAACCCACGTTTTACTTAGTGACAACTCCAACGTCTCAAGCTCGCAGTAATGCACTCTGAATAAAACAAACTAATAAAGGCATATGAACGCAATAATTGTAAGCTGCTCTCGACAAAAGGTAAATAAAACATTGAAAGTACAATACGTTTAAGCTGTACGCACATCACTGCGTGAGAATAGGTTGTGCAAAGCGACAGTTTAATTCACCGTAACGCCACTTGCACTTCCAGACGAGTCCCTCAGGTGATCCGGGCTTAGTGTCCGGAGTGCCTCTAAACCGATCTCATTTTGATCCTGTCATGTTTCTAAAGGACCTTGTTTCCATCACGTTCTTATCAGACAATTGCTGAAACGCAAGAAGGAAAATTGTATAGTTTCTCCTAATATATCTACCTAGGAACTACGTATTTTGGAGGGTTCGAATTTGGTGCAATTAACAGTCAATTTATTATGGTATTTTTCTGTCATGTCTGTAATGTGATATTTGAAAATTCCATCCAAGTTTGAGTTTTCAGGAGTTGGTACGTGAGCCTTTAGACTTGATTCATAAAGAATGTATATTTCTGTATTGTGCCTCGGGGAATATTTTCAACACACATTCATTTTATTTTCCAATTTGTTGACATTAGTCAATTTTCAAGAGCCACACACACACACACACACACAGGTGTGTGGGGTGCCTGGTAGCCTGGTGGATAGCGCGCAGGACTCGTAATTCTGTGGCGCGGGTTCGATTCCCGCACGAGGCAGAAACAAATGGGCAAAGTATCTTTCTCCCTGAATGCCACTGTTACCTAGCAGTAAATAGATACCTGAGAGTTAGTCAGCTGTCACGGGCTGCTTCCTGGGGTGTGTGTGGTGTGAAAAAAAAGTAGTTAGTAACAGTTGATTGACAGTTGAGAGGCGGGCCGAAAGAGCAAAACTCAATCCCCGCAAACATAACTAGGTGAATACACACACACACACACACACACACACACACACACACACACACACACACACACACACACTCACAAATCCCAATACTCTCTGGAACCTGTACACCAGTTGATTGACAGTTACGAGGCGAGAGCATATAGCTGAAACTCAACCCCCCCGCAAGCACAAATAGATGAAGAAACACACCCAGACTGAATAATAGACCCTCTACCCAGGAATCCAGATGATGATGGAGGATGTAAACTACGATTCATACAACAACAAAAAGAGAAAAAACAAGTCGAAAAAACGAGAAGAATGGGAAGGGGGAGGCGTTAGCGTACTGGCGATGCGTTGGGGGACTTTTGTAAGAGCAAGTCGGCACACACACAAAGACCTGATTCACCTGTTCCAACTGACTGTTGGCGCCAGTCTGAGTAAAAACACACAAATTGGATTCGTGAATATTTGGCTGCAGTCAACTACGAAGGGAGGAAGCATCTGGCAAGATTTAAGAAATGTCCGAATGCTGGGATTTGGCAACGAAGAGAGAAATGTTGAACTTTCCCTCCGGGAGATGGGGCGAGTAGTGAAGAAATACAATTTTCAGAAGGAAAATTCGCAGAAAGACGGTGAGTAATGAGGGGGAAGAGAAACAGAAGGTGTGAGGGGAAAAGAATAAGGAGTGCAAGAAAGAGAGAGAGAGAGGGAGTGAGAAGGTGGAGAGTATATAGAAGTACATAGAAATAAATGGTGTGAGGAAGGGAGATAAAGAGAAAGGGAGTGAGAAAAGAAGAGAAAACATACACTGAAGCTCCGTCCTGAAAAATCAGGAATTCCACGAGTGAGGAAAAATTCTTTTGAATTTTGTAGGACTTAAAAAAAAAAGTATTTTGTGAAATACGAGAATTTTACCAAAAGTCAAAAGCATCAGAGCCAAAAACAGAGAGAGAGACAGAGATATATATTAGTACCTCTTAGAGTTCATCAGTTGAACAAGTACCCGAGTAATGTGCTCATGTTTCGTCCTCCTTGTGATATATATATTACAAAATATTAAATAAATTTCATTGCCTTCTTAACTGTTAAAATATTGCGAGTCTTTCGAAATTAAATGGTTTGAAATTAGACTGTTAGAATGTCAGTTTGTTTCTTTACTCAATACCTTCAAGCATTATTTGTTTATTGCTTATTTGTTTCATTTAATTAAGCATAATTTCAATGTTGATAATATTATGAACTATAACAAATTGCGATATATATATATATATATATATATATATATATATATATATATATATATATATATATATATATATATATATATATATATATATATATATATATATATATATATAAAGAAAGAAAAATCTGAAGCCATAAAAGAGGATCGAACCCCCGTCTCTGAATCACAATGTTTTCACAGCAACTTGTATTGACTGGAACCTTCGTAGCTGTGGATTGACAGCTTTCATGGCAACTGTTCATCTTGTTATTTTACCCTTAAATTCAGAAGGTCATGTATTGTGCATCCAGATCTTACAACTGTTAAGCGTCGAGTTTGAACTGTGTTTTGTCCGACCAAATGAAGAGTTGGAACCTAAATGGCTTACATAACTTAGCCTAGTGTTGCCTGGCCTAGCCTAACCTAACCTAGCATAACCTAGCCTAACCTAGCCTAACCTAACCTAGCCTAACCTAACCTAACTTAGGGAGACCAATCCTCATTAGTCCGCGGAGGCGACGGTATTGTATTGGTTTAATTTGTTAAGAAGAAACACGGGAATTTATATTTTGAACTCTAGAGAGTCAATGGTGTACCTAACTGGCTCTCAGAGGTCATGTGATGGTCATGTAATTCAGAGATAACCTTCTCTGAATTGTTATTGGAGAACAATCAGTGGCCGAGGCCCAATTATATGAGAGAATACAACTACACGAGCCGAATATAGGACAGTTACGGACGGCTACAGCTGGAAACGAGTGGTTTCGGGTAGTTACGAAGCAGATACGGAAGAATATTCGATGCAGCGAGGAGATATATTAGTAGCAAATCACCCGTGTCGCTAAAATATCTTTACTGAACCTCTGCTTGTTGAAAATAATGGGTATTAAGTCGATAGAGAGGTAGAGCAGTGAGAAAAGACTGGTAACGGTGAATCTAGACTGGTAACAGTGAATCAAGACTAGTAACAGTGAATCTAGACTGGTAACAGTGAATCAAGACTAGTAACAGTGAATCAAGACTGGTAACAGTGAATCAAGACTGGCAACAGTGAATCAAGACTGGTAACAGTGAATCAAGACTGGTAACAGTGAATCTAGACTGGTAACAGTGAATCAAGACTGGTAACAGTGAATCAAGACTGGTAACAGTGAATCAAGACTGGTAACAGTGAATCAAGACTGGTAACAGTGAATCAAGACTGGTAACAGTGAATCTAGACTGGTAACAGTGATGCAACAGTGGGACAAGACTGTTAACAAGAAGAGGTAATACTGATCTTACGTATCACAAAGCGAGCCAGCCAGCCAGCCAGCCAGCCAGCCAGTCTGGTCTCAGCCTCTGCCGGGGTCGGACGTCCCTTGTGGTGCTCCCGGCTAGCGGCCCCGACAGGCAACTTCCTCGAGCCCTGCTGCATCACAATACATTGCCTACGGTACTAGTGCTAGTTCAATGAAGTTTTTCTTAAGTACATATATGAGAGCGGTGTTGTGTACATGATTTATATGAATGTATCTGAAATGTTTCCAGTCCATGTGTTATCTTTACTCGTGGACAGATAAGGGGGTTAATAAGTGTTATTTTAGTTTGTTTTCCCGGAAATCTAGAAAATAATTAATTGGCATAGATTACGTTTTTTTTTGTTATGGTACATAGGCCATCTGTGGTCTCGTGGTACACACAAGCAGGACGATTGTGCTACGCACACACACACACACACACACACACACACACACACACACACACACACACACACACACACATACACACAAGGTGCTGTACTCGGAACTCTCTTGTTTCTGATATACGTGAATGATCTTCCAGAATGTATAGACTCATTCCTCTCAATGTTTGTTGATGATGTTTAAATTATGAGAAGAATTAAGACAGAGGAGGGCAGCAAGAGGCTACTAGATGACATGGACAGACTGAACGAATGGTCCAACAAATGGCTACTAGAGTTTAACTCCAGCAAGTGCAAATTGATAAAGATAAGCATAGGGAGCAGTAGGCCAAACACAAGGTACCAGCTGGGAGAGAAAATCTTGTCAGGAGTCAGGAAAAGAGAAAGATCTGGAGGTTGATATCACACCAGACCTGTCCCCTGAAGCCCACGTCAAAAGGATAACATCAGCGGCGTATACAAGATTGGCAAACATAAGAACTGCCTTCAGAAACTTGTGTAAGAAATCTTGTATACCGCATATGTCAGACCAACACTTGAATATGCAGTACTAGCGTGGAGTCCACATCTAGTTAGAAACAAAACGAAGTTAGAAAAGGTTCTGAGGTATATCACCAGGCTAGTCCCCGAGCTGAGAGGAATGAGCTACGAGGAAGGATTAATGGAACTAAAATTCACGCCACAGGAAGAGGAAAGAGTTAGGAGGAGACATGATCACTACTTATACTCAATTATGTCAATTCTCAAAGGAATTGACTGGGTAGATAAAGATAAACTGTTTAACAAGGGTGGTACGCGAACAAAGGGACACAGGTGGAAACTGAGTACCCAAATGAACCACAGGGACGTTAGAAAGAACTTTTACAGTATCAGAGTTAGTTAACAGGTGGAATGCATTAGGCAGTGATGCGGAGGAGGCACTCAATACACAGTTTCAAATATATAGATGATAGAGCCCAGTAGGCTCAGGTATCTGTACACCAGTTGATTGACGGTTGAATAGCGGGAACAAAGAGCCAAAGCTCAACCCCCGCAAGCACAACTAGCTGAGAAAAACACACACACACACACATACACACACACATACACACACACACACACACACACACACACACACACACACACACACACACACACACACACACACACACACACACACACACACACACACACAGGGTGTGGTGTAGTTGGTCAGGGTGTGGTGTAGTTGGTCAGGGTGTGGTGTAGTTAGTCAGGGTGTGGTGTAGCTGGTCAGGGTGTGGTGTAGTTGGTCAGGGTGTGGTGTAGTTAGTCAGGGTGTGGTGTAGCTGGTCAGGGTGTGGTGTAGTTGGTCAGGGTGTGGTGTAGTTAGTCAGGGTGTGGTGTAGCTGGTCAGGGTGTGGTGTAGTTGGTCAGGGTGTGGTGTAGTTGGTCAGGGTGTGGTGTAGTTGGTCAGGGTGTGGTGTAGTTGGTCAGGGTGTGGTGTAGTTGGTCAGGGTGTGGTGTAGTTAGTCAGGGTGTGGTGTAGCTGGTCAGGGTGTGGTGTAGTTGGTCAGGGTGTGGTGTAGTTGGTCAGGGTGTGGTGTAGTTGGTCAGGGTGTGGTGTAGTCGATCAGGGTGTGGTGTAGTTGGTCAGGGTGTGGTGTAGTTGGTCAGGGTGTGGTGTAATTAGTCAGGGTGTGGTGTAATTAGTCAGGGTGTGATGTAATTAGTCAGGGTTTGGTATAGTTAGTCAGAGAGAGCTGTAATATGCAAGGAGCCAAGATTCATCAAACATTTAGTCAACCACTTACGAAACCTGTACATCTTTCCTCAATCATAGCGGCAAATTATCTACATTTATTACGCAGTTTACGAGCTTCGAAACTTCACAAACCAAAATTATTGTTGTTAAATACAACCTCGTGACAAAGCTCTGACGAAGATTACAATGACGAGAGCCTCGAACTAGAGTCTTAATGGCACCAAGACGTTGCATGGGGCGGAGTGTTCGCTTACGACACTTAGCGTGATGGATCAAGGAACAAATCCACAAGGGCCGTGACGAGGATTCAAACCTCGTTCGAGGATGCTCTCACACGTAGGTTCGAATCCGCGTCACGGCCCCTTGTGGATTTGATCAGTGACCTTATTTTAGCGCCGCCCGACCCCGAGTGGTCGGCGACATATTCTAATTATTCGGTAATTTTTCTGTCAAGTGCTGCGCGTCTTAAGATGAAAATTCGTCAATATGTTATATATATTATCGTTTGCAGAAAATTTTATGAATTTATCTGAAAGTTGGAAATATAACGTACAAATTGCTGATTAATATATATATATATATATATATATATATATATATATATATATATATATATATATATATATATATATATATATATATATATATATATATATATATATATATTTTAGCATATTTTGGAAGCACAACTAGAGGAATACAACTGGGTGAATACACACATACACACACTCACACAGAGGAAGCAGCTAACTCCCAGGTACCTATTTACGGCTAGGTATCAGGGGCATCAGGGTGAAGGAAACTCTGCCCATTTGTTTTCCGCCGGTGCCGGGAATCGAACCCCAGTCCCTAGTTCCACAAGTCTAGAGCGCTTTCCACTCAGCCACCGGCCCCCCCTCTCCCTCACCAGTAGTGTGTGTGTGAGTGTGTGTGTTCAAGAAGTACCCAGTAGGAAATTCTACCTGTACAAGACTTACTAAACACGCGGAGTAGAGATCAATCTCCGTTATCCCCCACTCCTGGGGAGGCCTGGTCGACGACCGGGCCGCGGGGACACTAAGCCCCGGAAGCACCTCAAGGTAAGGTAACCTCCTAATGGTACGATACCGCCTGCGGGCACGCCCTACTAGTACTGCCAAACGTACGATAAATCCCTCTTATGACAACACCACCACACATACCAATTGGTCCTTGACGTAATTGAAAAAGAGACCTGTATATCTCACAGAGACACGCACCATCCTGCCGTAAATATGTTCACCATTACCCGGTGATCCACAGATATCACATTAGCGTGATATATCAAATGAATAAATCCACAAGGGGCCGTGATAAGGGTTCGAACTTACGTCCAGGATGATCCCCAGCTCTGTTTTGGTTTTAAAGTAATTACGAATGAGTATTCGATCACTTCAACCGAAATGTCGTAGTTCGAGTTTATAGATACTCTGAAAGCACACCTTTTCTAAGCTAACGAGAATAAGGGATCAAAATGTTGTGTTCTATATATGGTGCGTGTGACGTCACTAATACGTCATAATGTCCATGCTGATAAAGGTTTTAGAGTCTACTGCTCAGTTGCCGCTGCGACCCCGGCCTGTGTGTGAGCGCCTCTTGTGGCATCTAGAAGACACCTCGCACGCGCGTGTGTGTGTGTGTGTGCTTACCTATTTGTACTTACGGGGGTTGAGCTTTGTCTCTTTGGTCCCGCCTCTCAACCGTCAATCAACTGGTGTACAGATTCCTGAGCCTACTGGGCTCTGTCATATCTACATTTGAAATGTGTGTGTGTGTGTGTGTGTGTGTGTGTGTGTGTGTGTGTGTGTGTGTGTGTGTGTGTGTGTGTGTGTGTGTGTGTGGACACTGTCACTGGGGTTTGAGGGGCGGGAAGAGTCCTGGGCGTCCACTAGACGTGAGGTAAATTCTGGAGGCGGCAGTCAGCCGGGAGATTTGGGTGAAAGCTAAATTGGTGACTATCTTGAGGCGACACTCTTCCTGTGTGGAGGGCGGGGGCGGTGGTGTTGGTGGGGGAGGCTTGTGGGGGTGTTGGTGGGGAGGGGGAGGCTTGTGGGGGTGTTGGTGGGGAGGGGGAGGCTTGTGGGGGTGTTGGTGGGGAGGGGGAGGCTTGTGGGGGTGTTGGTGTTGGAGGGGGAAGCTTGTGGGGGTGTTGGTGGGGTGGGGGAGGCTTGTGGGGGTGTTGGTGGGGTGGGGGAGGCTTGTGGGGGTGTTGGTGGGGAGGGGGAGGCTTGTGGGGGTGGTGGTGCTGGTGGGGGAGGCTTGTGGGGGTGTTGGTGGGGAGGGGGAGGCTTGTGGGGGTGTTGGTGGGGAGGGGGAGGCTTGTGGGGTGTTGGTGTTGGAGGGGGAGGCTTGTGGGGGTGGTGGTGTTGGAGGGGGAGGCTTGTGGGGGTGTTGTGGGGAGGGGGAGGCTTGTGGGGGTGTTGGTGTTGGAGGGGGAGGCTTGTGGGGGTGGTGGTGGGGGGGTGGTGGTCAAGGGTGACTGTTGGCAGTGATCTCACAGCTTATCATGGGTGACTGTTCGTCTCTAAAGTCAATAAGAAAGTTGGCAACTGTCTGGAATCATTTCCATATAAATGAGTAAATGTGAGGGGGGAGTGGGAGCAAGTGTGAGGGGGTAGCAAGTGTGAGGGGGGGGGGGAGTAGGAGCAAGTATGAGGGATGTGCGCAAGTTTCAAGCATTACAAAAGGTAGCGAAAATGAGAATATCTCGGTCTATCACCTCTAATATAGATACGTCCTAGCAAGACGGTCCTGAATTATTTGTTACAGGCGGGACCCATGAGCTTAAACTTAACCCTCATGAACACACACACAAACACACACACACGCACACACACACGCACACACACACACACACACACACACACACACACACACACACACACACACACACACACACACACACAGACACACACACACACACACACACACACACACACACACACACACACACACACACACACACACAGGGGATTCTTTATATTTTCTTTTATTGGATAAATGGAAACGTGTTCAAGACAGGATTTACGAAATACGGAGTTCTGGCAATAATACAACTTGGTCATTACTGCACAGAAATATGTGTATGATAAAAAATTATAAACACCAGACTGAAGATTTGGCTGAAGTGAAATGGATTTAGCTGATCTGGAACGGGCTTACTTGGGCTCGGATGGGGGTGACCTGAGCTGAAGTGGTCTTACCTGGTCTGAAATGGGTTTACCTGGGTTAAAAAGGTCTTACCTGGTCTCAAATGGGTTTACCTGGGTTGAAATGGTCTTACCTGGTCTGAAACGGGTTTACCTGGGTTGAAATGGTCTTATTAACAGAGTTCAAAGGGTTAGCCACACCTAAAATGGTCTCGCCGTTTGGAATGGGTTCGACGGGCTTGTAATGGCCTCGTCGGGGCTATTACAGTCTCGCCGGGGGCTGTAATGGCCTCCCCGGGGCCATAATGGCCTTGTAATAACTGGCATGTAATGATTAGATTTGAAATATCACCTTTGTGATAATCATCAGTCTGCCATACGTGTATCCAATCCATATGAAACACTCACGAGGATTGGGGCTCTGCGTAGACTACTGGAGGGAGAGAATAGAGTGGTGGAGAGAGAGGGAGAGAGCGTGTGAGCAAGAGATAGACAGACAGACAGATAAACAGACAGACAGACAGACAGACAGACAGACAGACAGACAGACAGACAGACAGACAGACAGACAGACAGACAGACAGAGCCCGAGAGCGAGGGTATTTTCAGGGGGGGAAAGCTCCAAGCCATGACGACTATATAGCACTTGGAAGGGGTCAGGATAAGGATTTGGGATGGGACGGAGGCTTAGGAATGATGCCCAGTCACTTATGGACGGTCGGGGATTGAACGCCGACCTGCATGAAGCGAGACCGTCGCTCTATACCGTCCAGTCCAAGTGGCCCCGAGAGCGAGAGATAAAAGTATTTGCTGCAACGATCCATATAAGACTAGCCAATTAACGCCGCCACCACCATCCTAAATTACCGGACAATGAACCAGAGAGAGGTGTGAGGACACGTGGATGTTAATATCCTTCCAGGACAGGTGTTAGTCTTCCAGGGCAGGTGTTAGCCTTCCAGGACAGGTGTTAGCCTTCCAGGGACAGGTGTTATCCTTCTAGGACATGGTCATGGAGCAAGGTAAGCCCAGTACCACATCGACAAGTACCAAATAGCAATACACAAGAGGGATGACAATTTAAAACATTACATTATACATCACTTTAGCAATACAATCCCCATGACAAGTTTCCCTAACATAGGTAAATGGATATAAAATGATATAAGGTATTATGGGCACAAGAGAGCCGTACTGCCAGAGTGAAGTCCAATGAACGTTAATGTAGTTGATGTTGGACGTCCTACAGAATGAGGACGACGTCCTCATCTCGCCCCAACACCCACAAGGACCTCACCCACTGTTTACCGTCTGAACTTGCTCTCATATGGAGCTATAAGGGCCATGTGAGATCCTCCGCCTCCTTTGGTATGGAAGTAGTAAAGCTGGTGGATTACTACGGCAGCGTCATGTGTGACAACCTCGTGACCTCCTGACCCTTGACCCCGAGTTGACCTGGCCCTGGGTTAGTGCCTGGCTGAGGTGTGAATTACCACTGTGTACAGCCGACTGGTAAGGGTCGTGCCCAACCACTCCCACTCTTGCTTTTTATCTGTTCTGCTGTGTACTGTTGTCTTGTTACAGCCTCGTTGGGGCTGTAATGTCCTCCCCAAGGCCATAATGGCCTCATTGGGAATATAATGGCCTCGCCCTGGCTGTAATATCCTCGCTGGACCTATAATGGCCTTCTTCGGGCTGTAATGGTCTCGCCCTCGGGCTGTAATGGCCTCGCCCTCGGGCTGTAATGGCCTCCTTGGGGCTGTAATGGCCTGGCCCTGACTGTAATGTCCACCTTAGGTCTCCAATAGCATCCCCGGGGGTTGTAATGGCCGCCCGTGAGCGACCTCTCTACAGCCATCCTCACTACCGAGATATCTACGTGAGCCTTTACCTCGAGGGCCATCATGGGGGAGGAGGAGGAGGGATGGACGTAAGCCACATGTAATGGGCTAATGGGAACCCCCATCACCAACCCCATCTTCCTCAGTCCCGGGATGTGTGGGACCCCTGAGAGAGGGGAAGGTATTCATCAGCCGACCTCACAAGTTAAGGAGCTACTTAATCCTGTTTTATATCCATTACAATACTGATGTAAACTTGGAAATTTAGGTTTCACTTAGACTGCTGTTGTTGTGGTGTATGTGTGTGTGTGTGTGTGTGTGTGTGTGTGTGTGTGTGTGTGTGTGTGTGTGTGTGTGTGTGTGTGTGTGTGTGTGTGTGTGTGTGCTTGTGTGTGTGTGGAAACCCCCAGGGTAGGGAGAGGAGGTGCTGTGAGGGTAACTAAGAGTCAAGGTTATTGTAGAGAACATTGGTGCAATTTAGCGTAATGGGCCTATCTCGCTTGCATTACGAAGCTCGGGTATTCAGGGTGTACTTAGGGTGGGTAGTGGTGAAAGTTATCATTGTGTACTAATACGGAGGGGGGGGGGAGCAAGGCTGCTTCGTACACTGACCTAAATCATCCGCCTGTTGTAATCTAATGTGTGTTTCAGATAGAGTTTTATATAGATACATTTTTGTGTGTGTATATGTGTATGCACACGCCTTATAGTGGGTAGTCTTCGAATATTATAGGTCTTTCTAATAAAGAAATGATTAAAAAAAGAACAAATGATTAATTGTACAAATAAATTATGCAACAAAATCTACAAATAAACCGTTGTTATCAGTTTTTTTGTATTGTATTATATTAATTTTATGTTTTCGATTATATAACCAGACATTCTCAGTTCAAAAGGCCGTTAAGCGTGATATATATTTGTATATGAACTGTGTTTTAGAAAGCGTGATAAACAGGTGGCGTTTATGGGGGGACTAATGCGAAAGTCATAAAGGCGAGCTTAAACATTACACAACGAACTCTGCATCAGGGGCGATAATGCTCTGGGCGAACGACCTTTGTGATGCGGCTTTAACACCGTGTTTGATCTGACATCCCCTCCCGAACGAGCTAACATCACGCGACCTTCACGTGGCAGTATAGGTCGTGTGATTGTCGGTCTGTGTGACATATGCCGCCCCGCATTGGAATTGAAATCTGAAATAAGTTTATTGAGGTGTAAATGCACACAAAAGGGATGAGGTAGCTCAAGCTATTCTCACCCCGTCCCACTACCTGCATTACTGGGGGGTTAATTTGTGCCTCTGGTATTCTATTTAGTGTTATGTTCAGTTCCTGTTCTTATTCTATAGTCCAGGGGCTAGATTCACGAAGCAGTTACGCAAGCACTTACGAACCTGTACATCTTTTTTCAATCTTCGGCGGCTTTGTTTACAATTATTAAACAGTTAATGAGCTCCGAAGCACCAGGAGGCTGTTTATAACAATAACAACAGTTGATTGGCAAGTTTTCATGCTTGTAAGCTGTTTAATAAATGTAACCAAAGCCGTCAAAGATTGTGGAAAGATGTACACGTTCGTAAGTACTTGCGTAACTGCTTCGTGAATCTGGCCCCAGGAAACTGCCCCCATCATGGATTCGATTGTTTTCTCTCCTGTTTCTAGCCTCAGAACTTTGCGTTTGTCTGGAGTAACGTCCAGATGATGTCTTCCAGTCCAACTCTAATGTCTAAATTATTTTTTGCAATGTACCACAATTAACCTCTGTTCCATCCCTCCTTAGCTTTCCATCATCATAAAACATTAATGTTTGCAGGTAAACGTATTAGGAACAAGGTAGATCCAGATACCTGTCATTGATGATGTACTCCACTCGTCTCCTCTCTCCACTCTGTATCCCCTCCAAACTGCAGTCCATTCCCTCCTGAGAGAGACCTCTTCACCCAGGTGAGCACTCTGTTAAATCAACTAGCGTGTATATTTTGAGTTGGACTATTGTACAGGCGTGTTAAATCCTCTTCGACAACCAAGATGTCTGCGAAACTACCTCTCTCGTGTTGGATTGCGGTCGACTTGAAGAACTCTAAATAAATTTCTTACGATTTCCTTTCACTGAGTTTAAGCTAGTGTTTGGAAATGAGATTCGGCTATCTTTAAGTCGTCTACCAGTCTCTTTTGGACCAGAACCTAATTTCTTGCAGGGAATTCATATTTTGGTCTACTGCCAGTTCGGCCGCTTTTCTCATTTTCATTGTACATAGAGGCCCCCCTTTAGCCGTTTTCCAAACATTGGGTGGTTCCTCCTCTTCATTGGAGGAGTTTAATACCCTAACAAGTAATCTACATAGTGATTCGGCTGCCTCTTATACTCGTGCTGTGGTCTTTCATGGTCATGTGACTTCCATTACTCTCAAATTCTTCTCCTTTTCCTGTTGTGATATATTTCAGTCAGCCTTTCTGATTACAACAGAAAACGGCTGTTCTCTTCGAACTCATAGAACTAAGGCAGTTCACGAGAAGAACGATAAAATAGAGTAAATAGGTGAAGACATATTGACCTTGTGGGACAATCCTATACCCAACCAATCTCACTCATATGTCTAACCTACGCTTGAAACAATCCAAAGATCCCAAGTCTGCCATGTTACCTGGCAATTGGTTGCATTAATCAACAATATTATCCAATTCAGGATCAATTACCGAGGTCTTTAATCAATCTAAACTTATAGGGTATACATATGTTGCCTTGGATTATTCCAGCTGGTTTCTTGTTGTCCGTAGAACAAGAACATGTCTGGGTTCCTCACTTTCCGTAGAACAAGAACATGTCTAGGTTCCTCACTTTCCGTAGAACAAGAACATGTCTAGGTTCCTCACTTTCCGTAGAACAAGAACCTGTCTGGGTTCCTCACTTTCCGTAGAACAAGAACATGTCTGGGTTCCTCACTTTCCGTAGAACAAGAACCTGTCTGGGTTCCTCACTATGCGGAGAACAATCGTTAAGACCACACCAGTGACCTGGTTGTTGATCACCTGGTTGAGGAAAGAGTATTAATCAGTATGCATAGAACTGTCGACCGGAAAGTGCGTGGCTTAGCAGCATTTGCAAGTCATAACAGATACGAACATCCAGTTAACACTCCGGCCATTAGTGGGAGGTGTTGGTATGGTTGGCAAGTGGGGGGTGTATGGTTGTGGGGGGGGGTGGTTGTTTAGTGAGTGGTTGTAGCAGATGGGTGTGGGTGTGGGTGTGTGTGTGTGTGTGTGTGTGTGTGTGTGTGTGTGTGTGTGTGTGTGTGTGTGTGTTTGACAAATTGAATGCATTAGGAAGTAATGTGGTTGAGGCTGACTCCATACACAGTTTCCAGTGCAGATATGATAGAGCCCAATAGGCTCAGGAACCTGTACACCTGTTGATTGACGGTTGAGAGGCGGGACCAAAGAGCCAGAGCTCAACCCCCGCAAGCACAACTAGGTGAGTACACACACTCTTCATTTCCTCTCCCCCACACACACACACACACACACACACACACACACACACACACACACACACACACACACACACACACACACAGTCATATTGTTTAACACAGTTGGAAACAATACCAGACTATACATACGAAAACTAAAATCACATACGAGCCTAAGGGACACAAGGAAGCATTTCCCACAGTGCACAACACCTGACCAAACGCGGACCAGTACTGAACATGTCACGGTAGTTTGAAGCCATTTCCATTCACAGCTCCAAATGTGGTCCCGTAATTCAAGACACTGCAGTCAGTGCACCAAGCAATCAGTCACGAAAACGTGGGGACCCAGGAGCTGAATCTCAACCCATAAAACACGCAGGTAAGTACACATAGTGTAATATGGCATGCTGAGTTGGCATTTAGTATGTAATTTGGATAATTATGTACCATGCCATTAGGCATGTGCAGTTAGCGGATCAGTTAAGTCGTTGGTGATATCCGCTGTGGTTCGCCAGTTGTTAACTACTGACGGGAACGACGGTCACGCCTGTCCCGTGTGTGCTTTAGGAAATTGAAAAGGATATTCCCCGGATATCTTTGATGATATCCGTGAATCCCATATCACGTCATCACGACAATCGCAGAACTCTAACGCCACAATTATCTTGTTTTTTTATGGTTATGATATTTTTTGGAGTGAATTAATCTCGTGGATGCGTTTGGTCTCGTTTGGGGTCCAGAGTGTGGTTCGTCTGGGGTCCAGAGTGTGGCTCGTCTGGGGTCCAGAGTGTGGCTCGTCTGGGGTCCAGAGTGTGGCTCGTCTGGGGTCCAGAGTGTGGCTCGTCTGGGGTCCAGAGTGTGGCTCGTCTGGGGTCCAGAGTGTGGCTCGTCTGGGGTTCAGAGAGTTGCTCGTCTGGGGTCCAGAGTGTGGCTCGTCTGGGGTCCAGAGTGTGGCTCGTCTAGGGTCCAGAGTTTGGCTCGTCTGGGGTCCAGAGTGTGGCTCGTCTGGGGTCCAGAGCGTGGCTCGTCTGGGGGGTCAGAGTGTGGCTCGTCTGGGGTCCAGAGAGTTGCTCGTCTGGGGGTCAGAGTGTGGCTCGTCTGGGGTCCAGAGTGTGGCTCGTCTGGGGTCCAGAGTGTGGCTCGTCTGGGGTCCAGAGTGTGGCTCGTCTGGGGTCCAGAGTGTGGCTCGTCTGGGGTTCAGAGAGTTGCTCGTCTGGGGTCCAGAGTGTGGCTCGTCTGGGGTCCAGAGTGTGGCTCGTCTAGGGTCCAGAGTTTGGCTCGTCTGGGGTCCAGAGTGTGGCTCGTCTGGGGTCCAGAGCGTGGCTCGTCTGGGGGGTCAGAGTGTGGCTCGTCTGGGGTCCAGAGAGTTGCTCGTCTGGGGGTCAGAGTGTGGCTCGTCTGGGGTCCAGAGTGTGGCTCGTCTGGGGTCCAAAGGGTGGCTCGTTTGAGGGTCAATGATAGGTCACGCGTGACAATTTGACGTACACTGAGGAGCATTGATTCTCTCAGGGTCTCAAGCTTGTCACACAATGACGCAGGTACGCACTCAAGCGCACCCAAACCCACGCACTCAAGCGCACCCAAACCCACGCACTCAAGCGCACCCAAGCACACGCAAACCCACGCACTCAAGCACGAGCAAAACCATGCACCCCAGACTAGTAAGCACAAACGCAAATTACACACGTACACGCATGCAAGCGCGCGCACATTCAAACGCGCACAATGGCACGCAAGTGCACTCAAAACAAATGCGAGCATGCGCACACCTTCATTTTTTCAAGTTATATTAGAAGGAAAGAAGGATTTTTTTTTTAGAAATTAATTTTACTCACTCAAAAATTTTTTTTACTCACCAAAGCTGATCCTGGAGTCTTCTTAGACTCGCGCTTATCAATAAGATGAGTTGACACTACACATCAAGTTACTGAATGCTGACAATTGTTTCCAAGGGAAAGAAGCGATGCTGGAAAGAAATTCTGAACTTAATATAAACTTGAACAAGATATAGGGTATGGGAGTAGGGAAGGGGGAAGGGTGGAACAGGGAATTGTTCATTTTTTCTTTTACTAAATGTCTTGTATGATTATATTTTTAATGAGGGGGTGGTAGTGGGGTGGGATTGAACATCCAAATTGTCCTCGTGGGGTTTTTGTAGTCTGTGAGGGGGACTTTGCGTGTTAGTCCGGTAACAGGAGGTCTAGAACGTAGGTCGCAGTTGCAATATGTTCACTATAGGCTTGCAAGCAGGCCCAAACTCTGATTATATATGGTGATATGACATTCACCATCTTCCAACAGCTGTGTGCTGACCTAGTTGTGCTTGGGGGGGGGGGTTGAGCGTCGGCTCTTTGGTCCCGCCTCTCAACTGTCAATCAACTGGTGTTCAACAGGTTCCTGAGCCTACTGGGCTCTTATCATATCTACACTTGGAACTGTGTATGGAGTCAGCCTCCACCACATCACTGCCTAATGCATTCTTTTTATTAACTTCTCTGACACTAAAATATTTATTTTTACTGGCTTTATGGCTTATTTGTGTGTGCGTGCGTGCCAGCGCCCTCCCCCATCTCACCACCACCAAGACGGACGGAATCCACAAGTGGATTACATCACGGGAAACGGAAACCCTGTCATTGACTCGTGTAACTTTACGGGCCGGCAGCTGTAGCAGTTTATATAGGCGTGACCAGAGGTATCAGCTGCCTGGAATCTCGCCCCACGAACCCCAGACGGTGGTGGTTTAAGATTCAGCTACTGGGAACAAAACGTTCCAAGTAGCACGGGCTATGGGGAGCCCGTAGTGGACTTACCTGGCATAGGAGCGGGGCTGTAACTTGAACCCCAGACAGTTACAGAACCTTATATACCTCCCTGGTTCGCCTCACCAGACGCAAAACGACATTCTTCCATCGACTCTCTAATAATTACGGTTCTCGGTGTCTGAGTTACGGTCACTCGCCACGTGAATGGCTGTCACTCACGGCAAGCTAACGAGCTTTGAGGTTGTGAATGAAGGCAAACGCAGGACTCTTGATCAGAAGGCACACGCTGTGTAACGCTAACTGCCAGCGGGGAACGTTGACATTCGGCGCGGTAACAGCCCTTGTGGTGAACATGTTTATCACCGGTATGAAGACGTAACAAGAATTCCAACTGTGCCATTAATCTCGCCACTTGTTTCATATGCAAATTTGACCACAGTGCAACAGCTTCTAGTGGGGGCATATCCCACGTTCGAATACTGATGTGGCTTCGCCCACGTTCGAATGCTGATGAGGCTTCGCCCACGTTCGAATGCTGATGTGGCTTCGCCCACGTTCGAATGCTGATGTGGCTTCGCCCACGTTCGAATACTGATGTGGCTTCGCCCACGTTCGAATGCTGATGTGGCTTCGCCCACGTTCGAATGCTGATGTGGCTTCGCCCACGTTCGAATGCTGATGTGGCTTCGCCCACGTTCGAATGCTGATGTGGCTTCGCCCACGTTCGAATGCTGATGTGGCTTCGCCCACGTTCGAATACTGATGTGGCTTCGCCCACGTTCGAATGCTGATGTGACTTCGCCCACGTTCGAATCCACCTACTGTGGACTTACCGCGGAATCTGCAGCTAGACTTCAGTAAGTAGAGCGTTCCTTTCATTGATCAATGTTGAGCAATTACTCCCCCACAAGGTTAAAATGCCGCGTGATACTTCAACGAAATTTGCCTCGTCTGTTGGCGTTAATACCATCATCTCCATATACTACGGGCTCACCATAGCCCGTGCTACTTGGAACTTTTTGTTCCAGGTAGCGAATCTTGAACAACAACAACATCTCCATATACGCTCTCTCTCTTTAAACGGTAAAGTTTAGGCTCAAGATAAATCATATCAAATCCAGTACCTTAGATAGGCGATGGACAATGATGGGAGAAGTGACCAACCCTTTGCTGGGTTGGTCACTTCTCCCTATAGGGCTATATTACAACCCTTTATAATATAGCCCTCCGGGGGTTGGTGAGCCTCAAGCCCCCCCCCATCACATACACACACACACACACACACACACACACACACACACACACACACACACACACACACACACACACACACACGTCACAAAGTTTATAGGAAAAAGGGGCAAAATTCGCAGCATACGTAACAAAGCTGTTAGGTTGGGTTATAAAGAGCTGAACCTAACTTACTGGCTGTAACTGTTGGTAACTGAAAGGGAAAACACTGTTAGGGAAGCACTGTTAGGGAAGCACTGTTAGGGAAGCACAGGGTGTCCCCAAAGCCACGTATCATAGAAAATTATTTCATTTGAATGAATGTTTTTTGGTTATTTAATATAATTAAAAGATTTTGTCACGTAATTATGCGTTTAATTTACTCAAATTTACATTAATTTTGAAAAATTTTGCTGCGCTCTCTCTCTCTCATATATATATATATATATATATATATATATATATATATATATATATATATATATATATATATATATATATGTTGTTGAGTATGACCGAAGGGGTAAGATTAATGAATCTAACACGCATCTTTTCAATATTTCTTATTTTTCTTCACTGTCGGGAAAATTGAAAAATTAACTCTCCAAAGTCCATTGTCACACTTTTTGGTCTGGCGCATATGAGGAGGCGTTTCGCAAGGTCACTCCAAATATAAAAGTGTGAAAAAACGGGAGAACACCCCGGTCGGCAGTTGAGCTATGCATCTCAGTCAACTTCGTTTCCCTCCTTATTCGTGTGTTCCTCGGGGCGCGACAAACGAGGAACGTCGTCCCTTTCGACGACAATCGACCATTTTCGTGGGTCAGTCTGGCGGTCGCCGCGTCGTGACACCCACTCAGCGCATCTTTCCTCACGTCCCCGGCTATTTATCAAGAGCAGCTGCTAATATCGTCTCCCTAGACGTTCCTGCCTTGACGTAAGTGTGGGACGCACTTAGCATACTGGTTCGGTCCGTCTCACGGGTCAACAAACGCAGGAACAAACTTGGGAAAACTGGAAAAGCCACAGGCGCGGTGCGGGCGCTCAGCCATCCAGGAGGTGAAGTGACGATTTTCCCGCCAGCGGACGGCTCCCTCGGCGTGACGTCACCGTCTCCCACGTCGGTGATTGGTCCGCCTCTCTCCCCGCTTCGTTTTGAACTTACCGGTTTCCCTGGAAATTTCCACTAAATAAGAGTATATACCAGATCGTCTCTCGATTCTTCTTCCTCACAATTTTCTGTTGACTCTCAATATCAACACTAATTATTCCCTACATTATTTTGTCATCTTTATCTCCAGAGTTTATACATTCTCACATAATAATATTATCCTTCAATCATATAGGGAAAGCCTAGGAACAACTCTTATATTGGCCTAGGCTACAGTGCCTCCTGTCATGACATAATTCAGACGAAAGTGTTGATTGATTGATGAAGATTAAGCCACCCAAAAGGTGGCACGGGCATGAATAGCCTGTAAGTGGTGGCCCTTTTGAGCCATAACCAGTATCAGTAGATGATACTGTAGATCTGTGGAGGTGCGACTGAACCCTGCGTGACGGGAGATGTCTCCCGTGCGAAAGTGTTTAAGTCAATTTGAGTATATAGCTATACTGGCTTAGCTTGGAAGGTTCATGACCAAAGATCACATTCACTACCAAAAATATACCACCTACGGGCTATTCATGCCCGTGTCACGTCTTGGTTGGCTTAATCTTCATTAATCAATCGCCTGGAAGGGTTAGGATTACAGGTTAGGAGATGGGATATGAGGTCTGAAGTGGAATAACGGCGCCCAAACTCTTGGACCATCGGGAATCGAACTCCGACCATGCAGGAAACGAGGTCATTGCGGAACCGATAAGGAAAAGGATATAAATAAAAAGTTGACAGTCGCAGTTTGAGCAGGTGTTAACGAGGACACAGGTGAGCAATAAGCTGTCTTTGCTTACGACAAAGCAAAGTTGCTTTGCCTCCACGTGGAGGACAAAGACAGCTTCACCTTTCACCACAAGACCCAGTGCCAGCCTCAAATCACTAATGTTTATATATGTTTATTAATATTTTTTGCGTATTTCCATGAGACATGGAGTAAGTAAGGATGTTTGGTGGAAGCCCCTTTTATTTTGACGCTTAAACTTACTACTGTTACTCCCAACATAATCAGCAACGAGCGAACCCAAACAACCCACCAAACCATAGAGTCCAGTGCATAGAAATCGTACGTATGTATGGGGCGTAACGTGTCTTCATAGGTTTCATTTCTAACGTTGGCTACGATAACGTCAAAATCGCGACCTATTAGCTAAGAGGGCGAGCAGTGTCATTACCAGTATACAGTAGTTTAACACTATATATCACAACTCGAATCGTGCGAGGAATGTTTTTAATCTATGCTGTATGACGCGTATGATGAGTCTGTCGTGTGTGGTTCCTGTGGTATGATGAGTCTGTCGTGTGTGGTTCCAGTGGTATGATGAGTCTGTCGTGTGTGGTTCCAGTGGTATGATGAGTGTCGTGTGTGGTTCTTGTGGTATGATGAGTCTGTCGTGTGTGGTTCCAGTGGTATGATGAGTCTGTCATGTGTGGTTCCAGTGGTATGATGAGTCTGTCGTGTGTGGTTACTGTGGTATGATGAGTCTGTCATGTGTGGTTCCAGTGGTATGATGAGTCTGTCGTGTGTGGTTACTGTGGTATGATGAGTCTGTCGTGTGTGGTTCCAGTGGTATGATGAGTCTCACTGACGAGTCTGATGAGAGACGATTAGGCAGGGTGTTAAGGTCGGGCAGCGATCCAGTCTGTGGCCGGCTTTAAGGTTAAATCCAAGCCACTTGTGTCTTAACTAACAACATTAACCCGGCACTTTTTTCCATCATGTAACACTAGTCAACTGTTTTAGAACACTAGTGTTTCATAGCATTATAGCTGGCTATCATAAGTAACGTGACGTCAGCATTATAGCTGGCTATCATCAGTAACGTGACGTCAGCATTATAGCTGGCTATCATAAGTAACGTGACGTCAGCATTATAGCTGGCCATCATAAGTAACGTGACGTAAGCATTATAGCTGGCTATCATCAGTAACGTGACGTCAGCATTATAGCTGGTTATCATAAGTAACGTGACGTAAGCATTATAGCTGGTTATCATCAGTAACGTGACGTAAGCATTATAGCTGGCTATCATCAGTAACGTGACGTCAGCATTATAGCTGGCTGTCATAAGTAACGTGACGTAAGCATTATAGCTGGCTATCATAAGTAACGTGACGTAAGCATTATAGCTGGCTATCATCAGTAACGTGACGTCAGCATTATAGCTGGTTATCATAAGTAACGTGACGTAAGCATTATAGCTGGCTATCATAAGTAACGTGACGTCAGCATTATAGCTGGCTATCATAAGTAACGTGACGTAAGCATTATAGCTGGCTATCATCAGTAACGTGACGTCAGCATTATAGCTGGTTATCATAAGTAACGTGACGTCAGCATTATAGCTGGCTATCATCAGTAACGTGACGTCAGCATTATAGCTGGTTATCGTCAGTAACGTGACGTAAGCATTATAGCTGGCTATCATAAGTAACGTGACGTCAGCATTATAGCTGGCTATCATAAGTAACGTGACGTAAGCATTATAGCTGGCTATCATAAGTAACGTGACGTAAGCATTATAGCTGGCTCTCATAAGTAACGTGACGTCAGCATTATAGCTGGCTATCATAAGTAACGTGACGTAAGCATTATAGCTGGCTATCATAAGTAACGTAACGTCAGCATTATAGCTGGCTCTCATAAGTAACGTGACGTAAGCATTATAGCTGGCTCTCATAAGTAACGTGACGTCAGCATTATAGCTGGCTATCATAAGTAACGTGACGTCAGCATTATAGCTGGCTGTCATCAGTAACGTGACGTCAGCATTATAGCTGGCTGTCATCAGTAACGTGACGTAAGCATTATAGCTGGCTATCATAAGTAACATGACGTAAGCATTATAGCTGGCTATCATAAGTAACGTAACGTCAGCATTATAGCTGGCTATCATAAGTAACGTGACGTAAGCATTATAGCTGGCTATCATAAGTAACGTGACGTAAGCATTATAGCTGGCTATCATAAGTAACGTGACGTAAGCATTATAGCTGGCTATCATAAGTAACGTGACGTAAGCATTATAGCTGGCTATCATAAGTAACGTGACGTAAGCATTATAGCTGGCTATCATAAGTAACGTGACGTCAGCATTATAGCTGGCTATCATAAGTAACGTGACGTAAGCATTATAGGTGGCTATCATAAGTAACGTAAGCATTATAGCTGGCTCTCATAAGTAACGTAAGTGTCATAAGTGTGATGAAACATAACAAAGCCACAAAGTATTTGTATTAAAATTTGCACTTTTCCAACAACAGTAAAATTGTTTAATCGAAAAAAACTTACTTGATTTGTATTAATATTCTCAACTTGTGATTAAAAAAACCCTACATGGAAAATATTTACTGCTCTTTAAGCCTAGAAAATCCATTAAATAATCCAGTTAAACTCTTGTTAAATTCAGATTTGTCATGCGGTTCAAGGTGAACATAGGCATCAGGTGAAAGATCCCACTAGGCCAATTACTGATGACCTTTCCTCCCCCCAGGATGGAACTCGCAACAGTCTCCTAACTACCGGATACCCAGATTAGGTGAACAGAAGCATGAGGTAAAAGGAAACGGAAACATATCCAGTGTTTAGTAAATATTGAGGCTATACGATAGAATCGAACCAGTGTTTCTGAACGCCTCATGCGCGGGTTCGATCCCATTATAAAATCTCGGTATATATTCATAGATTCATGACATTGTTGTGATATCTTTTTTGTATCTCCAGTGTTGATGAGTTGGTGATAACACACTCGCTTAATCTTGCAAGCTCCGTCATGCATTCTATTTTTACATTTTTTCCTGCACAGTCACAAGGATAGTCATCAGGATGGAGATAACAAGAACCAGGATGATGATAACACACAATTATCTTCCGCAGTTGGCTATCCCTGCTGCTGCCAGGCTGAGATAGCATTGATTATTCAAACCTTCATATAATTCCTTGCAACGCTGACGTCTTATCTCGATAACACGATAACAAAATGCTTAATTCCGCAATACAAAACATTTACAGGTTACAAGTGGGTAAACATGCTATCATAAGATCGGGTATAGGCTTCAAGAATTATTATATATTAATAAGCCTCTTATAATAATAAGCCCCTCTGGAGCCGGTCGGCCGAGCGGACAGCACGCTGGACTTGTGATCCTGTGGTCCTGGGTTCGATCCCAGGCGCCGGCGATAAACAATGGGCAGAGTTTCTTTCATCCTATGCCCCTGTTACCTAGCAGTAAAATAGGTACCTGGGTGTTAGTCAGCTGTCACGGGCTGCTTCCTGGGGGTGGAGGCCTGGTGGAGGACCGGGCCGCGGGGACACTAAAAGCCCCGAAATCATCTCAAGATAACCTCAAGATCTACGGTGGTTACTCCCAGACAAGGTAGTAGTGCCTGGGAGGAACTTCCCACGCGCCTCTCCCTTATCTTGAGGTTATCTTGAGGTTATCTTCCTTCAAGGAGTTTACATTAGTGCTCTTCTTTAAAAGCTTTTGCAATAAGAGTGTAATATTAGATTATAAGGAAAGGGGCGGGCGGGTGGTGTTAGATAAAATATTCACGATACCGGCGAGAGAGAGAGAGAGAGAGAGAGAGAGAGAGAGAGAGAGAGAGAGAGAGAGAGAGAGAGAGAGAGAGAGAGAGAGAGAGAGAGAGAGAGAGAGAGAGAGAAAGACAGACAGAGACAGAGAGAGAGAGAGAGAGAGAGACAGAGAGAGAGAGAGAGACAGAGAGAGAGAGAGAGACAAAGAGAGAGACAGAGAGAGAGAGAGACAGAGACAGACAGAGAGAGAGAGAGAGAGAGAGAGAGAGAGAGAGAGAGAGAGAGAGAGAGAGAGAGAGAGAGAGAGAGACAGAAAGAGAGACAGAGAGAGAGAGAGAGAGAGAGAGAGAGAGAGAGAGAGAGAGAGAGAGAGAGAGAGAGAGAGAGAGACAAAGAGAGAGAGAGAGAGAGAGAGAGAGAGAGAGAGAGAGAGAGAGAGAGAGAGAGAGAGAGAGAGAGAGAGAGACAGAGAGAGACAGAGAGAGACAGACACAGAGAAGAGATTGCACTCTCCTCGATCACCCATTCTCATGGAACCATACTGAATTCAACATTCATTTTCATATCAAATTTTCCTTCGAACTTAATTTTCAAACATTCTTGAAATTAATTTCCATTAAATTCTTGATTTTTAGTGTGCAAATACGGTCTTGATTACTTCCCAGTTGCGAGAGGTTAGGGGGGAAATTACGGTTCGAACAACGCTTTTGATATTGATGAAATTTGTCAGCGCCGTTTTGGTGTATGCAAATGTGACTCACCGCAGCGACATGCAACCTGCCCAACGTATACATTACTGAGAACGGCAACAGGAAGCGACCACTGGCGTAAATGTGTGTGTGTGGGTTTTTGACAATCAACAGCATACCATAATTAACTTAGGGTCGAATTTCACGTTCACATTTCATGTTAAATCGTTGCGATTACTTGAATTATTATGGTAATGAGGATGGGTGGGGCTCTCGTATGTTAGTGGTGAGTGGTGGGTAGCAGTTATCCCAGGAATATTCTTGTTCTCTCTCTCTCTCTCTCTCTCTCTCTCCAGCGCTCTCTCGTTCTCTCTCTCTCTCTCTCTCTCTCTCTCTCTCCAGCGCTCTCTCGTTCTCTCTGTCTCTCTCTGTCTTTCTCTGTTTTTCTCTGTCTCTCTCTGTGTCTATGTCTGTCTCTGTCTCTGTCTATGTTTATGTCTCTGTCTCTCTCTCTCTCTCTCTCTCTCTCTCTCTCTCTCTCTCTCTCTCTCTCTCTCTCTCTCTCTCTCTCTCTCTCTCTCTCTCTCTCTCAAGCTCTCTCAAGCTCTCTCTCTCTCTCTCTCTCAAGCTCTTTCTTATCCTACATTCATATCTGCTCATTTAAAGAGTGACATAAGAAACTTATTTCATTACGTATAAATTTGATTTAATGTTATTATCATATTTGGTTCCAGTTGAAGCTGGAGTCAGGTGAATCCTTCAGTTGGTCGGTCGACTTGATCTCACCAGCAACTATCTACTTCTTGAGATAATACGTTTCAAATAATAGTCCGCCGAGTAATGGACGATTGCTGATGGTGAGGTGTTGTTGAGAATGTCCCAGGTAGCAGGAGTCGTCGGTGGAGCGCCTTGTGTTGTAATTATCGTCTCTGGGTTGTCCACGAGGTTGGGCCAGGTGCGGAGGTTTGAGAACACGCGCTTCATGCATAACATAAACCCGCCAATATCTCTCGCGTGTTCACGGGAGACATCTCCCGTCACGCAGGGTGCAGTCGCACCTCCACAGATCTTCAGTATCATCTATTGATACTGGTAATGGCTCAGAAGGGCCTCCACTTACGGGCTATTCATGCCCGTGCCACCTTTTGGGTGGCTTAATCTTCATCAATCATCTCGTGCTGGAATGTCTGATGTACTGACTTGGTACATCAGTCGTTAAGACTTTTTAAGATTGTAAGTCTGATGTTTGTGCCTGGAGTGTTCTTGAATGGTTCTCTACCTTGTCCAGAAAGCATTATACGTGCGGCACGACACCCAAAAGATCAATCTTATGTTTCTTTGAAGATTTTGCAACCACTGCTGCTGAGCTAGATGCGCTCTACTGCTAATTTCGTGGCTGTCTTGCTCGCGAGCTGACGTATATAGTTCATAGTTCTAAATGGCCTTTGAAGATTCAAACTTCTCCCTCGTGGTATTTACGTTATAGCTAAGAAAGCTTCCCCCAGTTACCTGAACATTTGCGAAAGTTTCAATATCATGCTCTTATAGCTCTTATATCATATCCCATGTCACCTCCCTGAGGTGGATATTGCGGGAAGTTCATGATTAATGACTCTAGTCGTAGTTGTCATTTCTCCTCGTGGAAATGTAAAGGTGAAAGTGCATTGAACTGAACTCTAAGGATGAGGTGTTAAACAACTGATAAATATATTGAGGATTATAATGGCAGTAGGTTACTTTTTTCTTTTTGTTTATACCCAGTGTTACCTGGTTGATGGGGTTCTGGGAGTTCTTCTACTCCCCAAGCTCAGCCCGAGGCCAGGCTAGACTTGTGAGAGTTTGGTCCACTAGGCTGCTGCTTGGAGCGGCCCGCAGGCCCGCATACCCACCACAGCCCGGTTGGTCCGACTGTATAGATTAATCATATTTTTCCGGACGCTGGTGTCAAGATGGTAGGCTTGTTCTGTAGAGTCCTGATGGACACTTGGGTAGTCTGACTCTCCTTCGCCCATAGGAAGAAGAATCTGCTTCGTCCAAGCCTCCAGCTGGCCTGGGGAGAGGCTTGGGGGGGGGCCGTGACTGTAAACACATTTACAATTTACTTAATGTTATATTTACTCTGCAATTGCTGACTCGCTAATGAGAAACACACGAGGCTAAATGCGGCAGCGTGACTTGTACAAATTAATTCGAGAGGTTTTGTTTGTTCTTGTTAGTTAAAGGATGACGGGAAATGTGTTGAATCAACTTAATTTGTTTAGAGTTGATTGGTCTTGTGAGTTGTTAGAGCGTGAGGGTGTGACTACGGTTATCTCGAGGTTATCTTGAGATTGATTGATTGATGAAGATTAAGCCACCCAAAAGGTGGCACGGGCATGAATAGCCCGTAAGTGGTGGCCGTTTTGAGCCATTACCAGTATCAAGAGCTGATACTGGAGATCTGTGGAGGTGCGACTGCACCCTGCGTGACGGAAGATGTCTCCCGTGTTATCTTGAGATGATTTCGGGGCTTTTAGTGTCCCCGCGGCCCGGTCCACCCCCAGGCCTCCACCCCCCAGGAAGCAGCCCGTGACAGCTGACTAACACCCAGGTACCTATTTTACTGCTAGGTAACAGGGGCATAGGGTGAAAGAAACTGCCCATTGTTTCTCGCCGGCTCCTGGGATCGAACCCAGGACCACAGGATCACAAGTCCCGCGTGCTGTCCGCTCGGCCGACCGGCTCCCGATGGGTCCTCAGATATTGGGAGGCATTGGTAAAATGGTCTCAATCTCACGATTAATGCGTTATCTTGTTGGTTATACACTACCTGGAGACGCATGTCTCGTTTTAGTGGGAGAATACAGTATATATTAAGGTTGTATTCGCTATACGTATATGTATATTGACAGCGTTACAAGATCACTTTATTATCTTTGTTAACTTTATTATCTCTTTGGATACAACTTATTTCATCTTTTAATACCAATAGATTACATCAACCTTTTGGACACCAACAGATAATATCAACATTTTGGACACCAACAGATAATATCAACATTTTGGACACCAACAGATAATATCAACATTTTGGACACCAACAGATAATATCAACATTTTGGACACCAACAGATAATATCAACATTTTGGACACCAACAGATAATATCAACATTTTGGACACCAACAGATAATATCAACATTTTGGACACCAACAGATAATATCAACATTTTGGACACCAACAGATAATATCAACATTTTGGACGCCGACAAATTTATTACATCTTTTTGGGTAATACCAAACTATTTCCTCCATTTAGACACTTAACATCAATTTTCAGAAATGCTAAAAATGTGGGCGTTTTAAGAATGTTATCGCGGTATTACTCTTTGTGTGGGGACGAAACATTTGGCCCATGACACGCCTTGACGCCTGAGCTTGACGTGTTGACAGAACTCGTCCGCGCTTCAAGGTCAAACGAGAAAAATCTGTTCTTTTTTTTCCGAGGGCATATGTGAGTGGAGAGGGAGAGAGACAGACAGATAGGAACAAGATATCTCAGCGAATTTCGACATATTTCTGCTATCTACAGAGCTCCCTGCAGAGCATAGGAGCATGATGGCGGTGTATCACAGGACTTAAACGAGATTAACACACACTCTCGCTTCGCGACCGATTTGGTCGGCGTTCGAGTCATGGGGTTGGGAGGATGGCTTTGGCGCCAGTCTTTAACTGTTCACCCCCCCCCCCCTTCCCCCCCCTTCCCCCCCTTCCCCCCCCCTTCCCCCCCCTTCCCCCCCCCCTTCCTCCCCCCTTCCCCCCCTTCCCCCCTTCCCCCCCCCTTCCCCCCCCCTTTCCCGAGGCACAGGCAGCGAGACACAGGCAGCGAGGCACAGGCAGCGAGGCACAGGCAGCGAGGCACAGGCAGCGAGGCACAGGCAGCGAGGCACAGGCAGCGAGGCACAGGCAGCGAGGCACAGGCAGCGAGACACAGGCAGCGAGACACAGGCAGCGAGACACAGGCAGCGAGGCACAGGCAGCGAGACACAGGCAGCGAGACACAGGCAGCGAGACACAGGCAGCGAGGCACAGGCAGCGAGACACAGGCAGCGAGACACAGGCAGCGAGACACAGGCAGCGAGACACAGGCAGCGAGACACAGGCAGCGAGACACAGGCAGCGAGGCACAGGCAGCGAGGCACTGGCAGCGAGGCACAGGCAGCGAGGCACAGGCAGCGAGGCACAGGCAGCGAGACACAGGCAGCGAGACACAGGCAGCGAGGCACAGGCAGCGAGGCACAGGCAGCGAGACACAGGCAGCGAGGCACAGGCAGCGAGGCCAGGCTCTTAAAAAGATGGCAGAAGTGTTTTCCATCGCCTGTAACAAGAATCATTGATTATTGACCTCGATTCTGACACCAAGGAGTGTCCGACGCAGTTCAGGGAGAAGGTTAAGAAGCCGAAGTAAACTATTAAGGAATTAATAGTAATAATAAACCTATATATATATATATATATATATATATATATATATATATATATATATATATATATATATATTCTTTATTATCTTCAGAATCATCCTAATTATCATAATCCATACAACAACATATCATCCCGGAAAGCCTCGTAACGACGCTCACTATAATATCCCGGAAATTTGGAATTTGAAAATGGTGGACATTCGCAAACAAAAATATGTGTGTCATTACACAAGTCATTCCCTCGGCATGTTGCCCGGTACTGTCGCTGTGATATCATCAAGTGTTACAAAAATTTGTGAATTTACGACGGAGTTTACATCAGTAAAAAATCCATTCTCGTGATATAAAAAGTCATCGGTGAATATTATAGCGAATTAAATCCCTTCGGGGAAAAAAAATTATATGGAGGTCTAATATACAATCTCTAAATGCAGCAAAAATATCACGTTGGTGTAGTCGTTATATGCAAAAAAGGGGGTATATAGTTTATGGGGGGGGGAAGGGGGTGGGGGGATATATCAGAGTGTGAGGTTTATATCTTTTTTGATATCTGTCTGTTTTCATTCGAGTATTGATTGGGTTTCGATATTCACGCAGTATCTGTTAATTCCATTCACCTGGGACGTATGGGTTTTTTCTTTCTCTCATAGGATCTTTTTTTTCATATCTTTTATAGGATCTGTTAAGCTTCCCGTTAGCTCTCGGGAAACGGTCTAGGCAGCATGCTAAAAAATATATCCGATTTGCGTAAGGGATTTCTGTTCGTCCAGGTTATTTTGGGTTGTACCGTGTCTGAAATATGGGTGCAGCTCTCATGTTCGAAGCCTTATTTTCACAGTGGTTAGGCGCGAAACGTGTGCGTGTGTACATGCGTGCGTGTGTACATGCGTGCGTGTTTACATGCGTGCGTGTGTACATGCGTGCGCACGTGAGTGTACGATCCAAAACAAAACAAAACAATCCTGGCAAGGCTAGAGATTCTCCACAAAAGTTATCATACACCAAGTTTTTTTTAATATAATTGCTGTATTTGGTAGTTCGTTCTCTCTCTCTCTCTCTCTCTCTCTCTCTCTCTCTCTCTCTCTCTCTCTCTCTCTCTCTCTCTCTCTCTCATTGCATCTGTGAGTGTTGCCAAATTTTGCCAACACTAATTATTATGGAAGATGTCCCCCGACTTCTCACACTTTCTGGAGTGAGTTGAGGTCTGTCACTGGCTGTAAGCAGGTGTGTGTTCCCCTTGTTATCTTGTTCACGAGTGTAAGGACAATACACCACCCTGGAGACATACACCTGGCACCCACACCAGTCCTGACAGGGCATTGTAGCCTCAACCTCACTTGTGTAGTGTGAGGATAATATTGGATTAGACTCAAATTTCATTCCATATAGCGTCAGACATATCATCAAGGACAGAAACGTCTAACAGCAAGGCTATAAAAACTCCCCCAAGCCAGAAACCTCACGTTGCATATCTCAGGCCCCCAGGAAGAAGTGCATGGAGATGGGTTAATGAATGTACCTGTGAGAATAGCAGTCCCTTTCAGGCGCCGAGTCGGCAACCTTTCGGGCTCCGAGTCGGCAACCTTCCTGGTGCAAAAACAACTTACCACCCGCGATGGCCCGTAGCTCCTGGAGGCTTTTCAGGAAAGTAACGGATGAAACTGTGAATCTGGTGGCAAACGATTCCAATGAAAACGAGCGGATAAAGTAAGTAAAGTGCAATGGAATGGTGTAATCAGGGGGAGGGAGAGGGTATAGTTGGCCCAGGACCAGAGTTAAGAGAGGTGCCGTAAATACTGGCCCGGCCACAGCCTAGTGGTTAATGCTTCTTAAATTACCGAGGAAAATGTTTGACATGCAAATTTCAGGTGGGAGTGTGCTGGTCTCCCTTGGGCCAATTTGTGCTCCTGCGTGGGGTTGAACATTGGGCGTATGTGCAACAGTTTGTGTGTGTGTGTTGGGGTCACGGGGTGCACTCTTAACTCTAGTTTGTATTCTGTTTGTTGAGAAGTAATAGGGATAGATATTTGTTACGTGATCTTTCTCGAGCAAATAGAAATGCACGCACTCACGCACAAACGCACTCACGCACAAACGCACACACGCACACACACACACACACACACACACACACACACACACACACACACACACACACACACACACACACACACACACACACACACACACACACACACACACACACACACACACACACACACACACACACACACACACACACACACACACACACACACACACACACACACACATACACACATACACACACACACACACGCTGACCAGAGAGCCAGAGCTCAACCCCCGCAAGCACAACTAGTTGAGTACACACACACAGACAAAAGGGGCCTGACAGCTGAGTGGACAGCGCTCCGGATTCGTAGTCCTGTGGTCCGGGGGTCGATCCCCAGCGATGGCGGAAACAAATGGGCCGAGTTTCTTTCACCCAGGTGATCCTATTCACCTAGCAGTAAATAGGTACCTGTGAGTTAGACAGCTTCTACGGGCTGCTTCCTGAGGGGGGGGGGGGGAAGTTGATTGACAGTTGGGAGGCGGGGCCGAAAGAGAGACAGCTCCACCCCTCGCAAGCACAACTAGGTAAGTACACACGCGCGCGCGCGCACACACGCAAGAGACACTGAAACTAGAAGCCTCAGGTAGAAAACTATGACATAAACAAACGTGGATAATAAGTACACACATAAATCACAATAGCGCGATGTATCAAATGAACACATCCACAAGGGGCCGTGATCAGGGTTCGAACCTACGTCCGGGATGATCCCAGACGCTGCCGTAGTCGACTATGCCTCGACATGGTTAAAAGAATTGCAACCTGGAGTGTCGTGGCATAATTGACTAAGGCGCGTCTGGGATCATCCCAGGCGTAGGTTCGAACCCTCAATTCGGCTCTTGTGGATTTGTTCCGTGGATAATAAGTTATTGCACTATGACCAGTAACTGGAAAGGCGGAACTTTGGAACTAAAGCTCGATCTTCGAAGCACACCATGCTTAGTAGGTTAGGTTAGGTGAGCACAGATACGCATATTATAAAGATATAAATTGTGCTGAAATGGAATTTTAAACTCAAAACACTCGGGACTCAAGTACAGGTTCTTGAATCCCACGCTCGAGTTTTGAATTCATCATGATAATCCAGCCCATCCACATCAACAAAGGCCAAATGCTCGTTAATGCAGCCGCCAAACCCCGAGTTTACGAATGAATTCGGTTTACACACGACCCACAACTGATGACGTTCAAACATGTCTCGAACATTTCTTCACTGACCTTTGTTTGAACCACAACGCTGTAAACGCTTCACCCACTTACTTCAAATATAAATAACAGGCCGTCCTCATAAGGAAAGACCAAAGTCCATTCCATGTACCCGCCAAACACTCTGTTCATGAGTGAAAACCGGTTTACACACACGACTCACAACTGATGACGTCTGGAACAAGTGTGCTTCGCTGACGACTTACGTTCGAACCACAACCTTCGCTGACGACTTTCGTTCGAACCACAACCTTCGCTGACGACTTTCGTTCGAACCACAACCTTCGCTGACGACTTTCGTTCGAACCACAACCTTCGCTGACGACTTTCGTTCGAACCACAACCTTCGCTGACGACTTTCGTTCGAACCACAACCTTCGCTGACGACTTTCGTTCGAACCACAACGCTGTAAATGCTTCGCCCACGTACTACAAATACAAATAATCGCATCAGAACCTAAACACCTAACCTAATCAATGTTTAAATATGCACAAGATGCCAATATATAATAATATTAATTTATATTTGAGAAAATTCCTCTTTTGAATAAACAATATGTTAAAAATTAATGACTGAGTCTTTGAGGTCGACCGCTGGATGGAATGGACTTGGTCTGAGGAAGGGTTGAAAATAATCACCAATAGAAAAATAAACACCTAACTAGACCTAACTTAAACTACCCCTAACTACCTAACTAGACATAGTACTTTAATGAATAATATTTATTTATATATGAGAACAAATCTATTTTTAATTAAAACACAGTACATTAAAGTTTATAATTGCGTCCTTGGGGGTCGTCCGCCGCCTTAACGAGCCTAGCCTGAGGTCGGGGTGTGAGGATCAAACCCATCCTCATATTTTGACAGTATTACAGTGTGAGCGGACAGCACACTGGACTTGGGATCCTGTGGTCCTGGGTTCGATCCCAGGCGCCGGCGAGAAACAACGGGCAGAGTTTCTATCACCCTATGCCCCTGTTACCTAGCTGTAAAATAGGTACTTGGGTGTTAGTCAGCTGTCACGGGCTGCTTCCTGGGGGTGGAGGCCTGGTCGAAGACCGGGCCGAGGAGACACTAAAGCCCCGAAATCGTCTCAAGATAACCCCAACGAGTTAGTCCATCCTCGTTAGGATTCCCAACGTCGAGAAACTGTCTTATTAAAGTACTCTTATCCTAACCTACCAGAGGTCCCAAAACAGAAAACGGGATAGTATGTCAATTTCGCGAGCCGCTTCCATTTTCTAGTACGACAATTTTTGGCCTTAGAGTATACGTCAAAATACAGCGTTCTATTAGGATGACAGGTTGACGAGTTAGCTTCTATTTATATCACACACACAGAAATCCCAATTGCGTGAACTCCTTTTGACCATGTCGTAGCTCCGTCGATTAAGGCAGCGTCTGGAGGCTCTCTGACGCAGGTTCGAATCCTCGTCAGGGCCCTTGTGGATTTGTTCTATTTATATCCACCCAAACTCATTCATATATACGTCTAACCACCACTTGTAATAATTTGCCAGTATCACATCTTAACGTGTTACCTGGTAATTTGTTCCGTAAATCAACTACCCTATTTTCTAACCAGTTTTTACCCGAAATAAGTAGGAGTGAATGTTTAACTATAAACATAAGTCCTGTGATAAAGCAGGGTGCTCTTGGCTTAGTTGGTTGGACTGCGGCCTGTTGCTTTTGTGGTCCGCGGTTTGAGGGTTCGATTGGTCCAAGTGAATGATATATATATATATATATATATATATAGATATATATATATATATATATATATATATATATATATATATATATATATATATATATATATGTATATATATATATATATATATATACATATATATATATATATATATATATATATTATATATATATATATATATATATATATATATATATATATATATATACCAATCAGCGTATATACCAATCATCGATTGGTATATACGCTGGTGCTTAGTGATGTTTATTTATGTATTTATGTTATTACAAAACAAAAGAGAAAGAGAGA
>NC_091173.1:18006302-18073802 GCF_040958095.1 Procambarus clarkii
CACACACACACACACACACACACCACACACACACGGCAAAACTTCACCTCCTCTTTCAGCCAGTTATTTTTTTGAGTGTAAGTTAATGAAATCCATTTTTAGTGTGAAAACTCCTGGTCATGTACGGTTTATATATATTTTGTATCATCAAGTTAATTGTAAAAAGAGGTTACTGTTTAATGATGTTGTTTATATGTATATTATTAATTCATTGTGTCAGGGGGGTAGGGGACAGGAAGCCAGAGTGTATTCAAACACGTTGGGCTTATATCAGGGGTTAAACAAAAAAAGGGGGAGGGGGGAAGTTGAGTTTTCACGAGACCAGAGGCAGCAAACATGATAAATATTCTGAAGAACTCCAGGACCGGACCTCCCAGCTGGCGGGTCTCCAGAGGAACATTAAAGGGTGGGCAGATTGCATTTTTCTTGGACTGCCAGAAAGCCTTTGACACAGTACCCTATAAAAAGTCTGTTATTATCAGTTTTCTCACGGGAGACATCTCTCGTCACGCAGGGTGCAGCCGCACCTCCACAGATCTCCAGTATCATCTATTGATACTGGTAATGGCTCAAAAGGGCCACCACTTACGGGCTATTCATGCCTGTGCCACCTTTTGGGTGGCTTAATCTTCATCAATCTTCAATCAGTTTTCTCCATTTTGGTCTCGAGGCAAACCAAAGGCCGCTGTATCTATACACGTAGCGATTATTCCGCGTTGAATTAAACGTTATACTACTTGGATATTGGAGCCCACGACGTAGCCACAGCGTCGAGTTGCGTCTACAAATAACGGAGAGTTGGGATGGGATGGTGAGTCTCCTGAAAGAGGGAGAGTTTTTCTTATATTTCCTTCCCTTTGGCTTTGTCCATTTATGCTGCTTTCAAGCACCAGGGGTGTAAAAACATGTTGCTTTAGACAAGACTTTTAAGCCGTGATGTACCGCTGTCATTGAGTGCGTGGTGGACCTGTCATTGAGTGCGTGGTGGACCTGTCATTGGGTGCGTGGTGGACCTGTCATTGGGTGCGTGGTGGACCTGTCATTGAGTGCGTGGTGGACCTGTCATTGGGTGCGTGGTGGACCTGTCATAGCGTGCGTGGTGGACCTGTCATATGATGCACAGTGAACCTGCAATTGCTATCAACTAGCACTCATGACAACAATTGAAGATAACAAAACCTAACAGTCAACGCTACAAGAGATCTGAGCGATGTGGCGGGTTGATAAACTAACAAACACACAGGACCATAATCGGATGCTACTAATAAAAGGCGCGTCTTGAGAAACACCTTAACGGGCTATTCATGCCCGTGCCACCCCCTGATTGGCTTAACCAATCAATCTGAGAAACACTGGTGATCGTATATATATATATATATATATATATATATATATATATATATATATATATATATATATATATATATATATATATATATATATATATATATATATATATATATATATATATATATATGCTTCACAGACAACGAGTCATTACGTCACATCGCCAGGCTTTGATATGACATCCGAAGCCTCGATTTTGTTGACTAGTTATACATCAAGCTTTAGTATGTAATAGAATCGTCAAAAAAGGACCGTATGTATAGATTAAAACTATAAATATTGCAAAGGTGGCTCACAAATCTAAAAACCAAAGGAGCACACAGATGGTTAGGCGGTTCAGTGGCGGGGAAAATTGGAATAGATTCCCATTAAAACATCTGTTTTTTTTTTTTGGGGGGGGTGGGGGATGTAGAATGTATATGTATATAAATGAAAGGAGAGAGAGATAGAGAGAGAGAGAGGGAGAGAGAGATAAAACAAAAGAATGCAGCATTACAAAGGGCTGCCACGCCGACAGCTTTGACTATCTGTTCAGCTGTGCATGTGCGAAACCATTGTTCAGGCTGGAATAAATATGGAGCCCGGTGGGACCCGCCTCGGACACACGATTGTCCCAGCCATGGATTTTTTTTTTTTTTTGGGGGGGGGGGGCAAGGGGGCATTTTTTATTTTATTCCTGTGAGGGGTGGAAGGACTCAGTTGTTCACCTGTGTGCTCAAATGGGAATCCTATAGAGGATTTGTGTCGTTACCAAGGAGGATTTATAGAGGCCTGGAGATATTACCTGCAGAGGGCTTCGAGAGTTCTTCTGGGAGTTGAACCCGGGCCATCTCGCACCTTAAGCGACAATCATACCATTTGACCAACAAGCAGTTTTAAGACAACGATGGCGGTAAAGCATTTTGGTCTCTTTCAGGGATGAGGTGTGGCTGGGATTGGGTCAAGCTGGTGATTGATTGATGAAGATTAAGCCACTCAAAAGGTGGCACGGGCATGAATAGCCCGTAAGTGGTGGCCCTTTTGAGCCATTACCAGTATCAAGAGCTGATACTAGAGATCTGTGGAGGTGGGACTGCACCCTGCGTGACGGGAGATGTCTCCCGATTGGGTCAAGCGTTTCCGGCACGGGCTAATTACCTCGGCACACAATTTCATAGTTCGAAGGCACACTGCTCTCATTGGCCCTTTACTCTGCTTCCCGTTTTTGTTTAACTCTGCTTCCCGTTTTTGTTTAACTCTGCTTCCCGTTTTCAGTACTTTCCTATTTTGCCTGTAACTTCCCATTTTTTATTGTGCTTCCCGTTTTCACTGATTAAGGCATAGGGTAACCCAAAAGAAAGTTGACCGGAACACTAATTACTAAACACAATCACACGTAAAAAATAAAAATAAAAGCAAATAACACTAATAAAAATGCATTTTAGTTTATTTTTTTTTATAATATGTACACGAATATAATTCGTGTATTTTTATTAATTTTGTTAGGCTTTATTTTATATTTAAATTTTGATGTGTGTTAATAAAATAGTGGTACCGTACAGTAATTTTTTGGGGCTGTAGATAATATATGTGTGGGACGAGTTGTACTTCAGCTGTACTCTGTATCCCAGAATACAGCTGAAGTACAGTCCGAGGGGGAAAAGGTTATTCAGGCACTGAATCATATATGCAATAATACGAATGATATATATATTCTCTTAAATAATAACAAACTATTGTGTTTTAATTTTATCGAGGAAATTCTTTCAGTTTCCCATTGCCGGTGACAGGAAGGTTGCTTTAGCCTTTTTAAAGTCACCTTACGCTGAAGGCTGACCTTGTTCAGGTTGCATCTAACAACAGTTGCCTGTCTCCTACGCACTTATTTAAACTGTTAAATGAACAGAAGTATCAGATGTAAATTGTATGTTTCCAAACGTCTCGCTCAGCCGGGGAATAGAACCGGATCCAATCGGGTTTGGAGCCGTCTGCGCCAACACAGGCCTTACAGGACTCTTGCTGCTGCTGCTCCTGCTGCTGTTCCTTCTGCTGCACTACCCCTGTTCCTGCTGCTGCTCTTGCTGTTCTTCCCATAGCCGCACTCTCCAGCTGGTTATTATCTCATGTTCACATTACCATTTCCGGGTCGTTACAGCATTCACGAGGGCCCCATGTTGTCTCGCTGGGAGTATATTTAGGCTCCAGCGGCTGTTAAACGACGCAAAGTGGCCACTTAAATGTATAATCTAGAGTCTGTTGCTAATGGAGGTCCACTTCTTAATCCCTTCAGATCGGCGTTTGGGGAGTTCGAATCTACTTCGGATCGGTAGTTGGAAGGTTCGACTCTGCTTCAGATCGGTAGTTGGGAGGTTCGACTCCCCTTCAGATCGGCAGTTGGGCTCTCCATACACAGACCATAAACACAAGAGCCCGGCCAAATAATCTCATGGGAGAGTATGTGTATCCACCGACAGATGTAAACTGCTTCTCGGTAAACCTCTGCACTCGAGAGATGACTTGAGTCCCGGGTTTTGTTCCGGACTGCAGAGTGTAAACTTGCTGCATGGTCAGTATAGTCAGTCAGTCAGTCAGTCAGTCACACAATCGACTTGAGAATGGTCCAGGACGGACCGAAACGTCGTCGTCCCTTCACCTTCTAGTGTGTGGTCTGGTCAGTATACTTCAGCCACGTTATTGTGACACATCGCCTGCGGTCAGTATAGGCCATTGTGGCGACCTTAATAGCTTTCACGACGTTGACTGACCTTAAACCCAGCAGCAAACTGTTGGTGGCGGCGGCACAGTTTAAGCACTATAGGCTCAGGGCCAAGATTTTAGCTGTGTCCAGGCATCCCTCCGTTCCTTGAACGTAATTAATTTAACTAATTTTTAGTTGAGGTCTTTTTTTTTTTTTAAGACTTTCGCTACTTTAACTTTTATAATTCACTGAAAGTTTAGTTAGTAAATGAAACAAAATTGCAAGAATAAGACAAAGCTTACCGTAATTGTATTCCCATAGGTTTATTATATTATATATTTGAATTTCTTCTATATTACATACTGGAATTTTCTTTTTTGAATTTCTTGAATTATTATATTACATGAGCGATTGACGGGTCGTGTTCCAGGGATAATTAGCAGCGTAAGATGGTGGCAGGACAACCTCTTAAGACTTAAGACTTAAGTCAATAGTTATCTCTTATAGCCATCTGTGATCAAAGAGAGAGAGAGAGAGAGAGAGAGAGAGAGAGAGAGAGAGAGAGAGAGAGAGAGAGAGAGAGAGAGAGAGAAAGAGAGACGCAGGGAATAACGGACATCATAGATATAAATTGTGAAAGCCTCCCACTGGATTGTTTCAAGACAATTTCCCGTTTTCTTGATGTAGTTTTGCGGCTGTGGAGGAGCGACACTCAAGACTTTATGCACAGGAGTGACTCAGGATCCCACTGGTACCTCATCCACAGGAGTGAGTACCTGTGTCACTGGTACTTCGTCCACACCGGAGTGACGCAGGATACGTCTCTCTTCTTCATTCACTGAAGCAGTGATTCTCTCCTTGAACAAATCCACAAGGGCCGTGACGAGGATTCGAACCTTCGTCCGAGAGGCATCCCTTGTGGATTTGTTCATTTGATGCATCACGCTATTGTGATTTATGTGTGTAATTCTCTTCTCTTTTTTTTTGAGGAATCCCTGAAATCTTTTGTAAAATCTCTGTGAACCCCAACGTGGTTGACACAAGGTTCAACAGGGATCCCTACCTATCTGACACAAGGTTCAACAGGGATCCCTACCTATCTGACACAAGGTTCAACAGGGATCCCTACCTGGTTGACACAAGGTTCAACAGGGATCCCTACCTGGTTGACACAAGGTTCAACAGGGATCCCTACCTATCTGACACAAGGTTCAACAGGGATCCCTACCTATCTGACACAAGGTTCAACAGGGATCCCTACCTGGTTGACACAAGGTTCAACAGGGATCCCTACCTGGTTGACACAAGGTTCAACAGGGATCCTTACCTGGTTGACACAAGGTTCAACAGGATCCCTACCTGGTTGACACAAGGTTCAACAGGGATCCCTACCTGGCTGACACAAGGTTCAACAGGGATCCCTACCTAGCTGACACAAGGTTCAACAGGGATCCCTACCTGGTTGACACGAGGTTCAACAGGATCCCTACCTGGTTGACTCAAGGTTCAACAGGGATCCCTACCTGGTTGACACAAGGTTCAACAGGGATCCCTACCTGGTTGACACGAGGTTCAACAGGATCCCTACCTGGTTGACTCAAGGTTCAACAGGGATCCCTACCTGGTTGACACAAGGTTCAACAGGATCCCTACCTGGTTGACACAAGGTTCAACAGGGATCCCTACCTGGCTGACACAAGGTTCAACAGAGATCCCTACCTAGCTGACACAAGGTTCAACAGGGATCCCTACCAGGTTGACACGAGGTTCAACAGGATCCCTACCTGGTTGACTCAAGGTTCAACAGGGATCCCTACCTGGTTGACACAAGGTTCAACAGGGATCCCTACCTGGTTGACACAAGGTTCAACAGGGATCCCTACTTGGTTGACACGAGGTTCAACAGGGATCCCTACCTGGTTGACACGAGGTTCAACAGGGATTCCTACCTGGCTGACACAAGGTTCAACAGGGATCCCTACCTGGTTGACACAAGGTTCAACAGGATCCCTACCTGGCTGACACAAGGTTCAACAGGATCCCTACCTGGCTGACAAGGTTCAACAGGGATCCCTACCTGGTTGACACAAGGTTCAACAGGATCCCTACCTGGTTGACACGAGGTTCAACAGGGATCCCTACCTGGTTGACACAAGGTTCAACAGGGATCCCTACCTGGTTGACACAAGGTTCAACAGGATCCCTACCTGGTTGACACGAGGTTCAACAGGGATCCCTACCTGGTTGACACAAGGTTCAACAGGGATCCCTACATGGCTGACACAAGGTTCAACAGGGATCCCTACCTGGTTGACACAAGGTTCAACAGGATCCCTACCTGGTTGACACGAGGTTCAACAGGGATCCCTACCTAGTTGACACAAGGTTCAACAGGGATCCCTACCTGGTTGACACAAGGTTCAACAGGATCCCTACCTGGTTGACACAAGGTTCAACAGGATCCCTACCTGGTTCACACAAGGTTCAACAGAGATCCCTACCTGGTTGACACGAGGTTCAACAGGGATCCCTACCTGGTTGACACGAGGTTCAACAGGGATCCCTACCTGGTTGACACAAGGTTCAACAGGGATCCCTACATGGCTGACACAAGATTCAACAGGGATCCCTACCTGGCTGACACATAAAAGGTTCAACTGGTGTCAATTACAAAATAGACGTGTAAAGCAGTAGGTTAATTTATAATAGTTAATTCACCATTTTGAATAAAATGTTGCAAGAGTATTTATCGACTATTTTTATTTACTAAATGAAGTTAATAATATATTCATTTTCGCTTTACATCTGACCTGGTTGCAAACAAACGTGGTGTTTATATTTTTTAAATGAGTGTGTATTAATTGTTCTGGTATAAAGCTAACAAAAACATTTAATTTTATTGTTTTACAATGCATTCATATTTGAAAATAATAAAAAATTCAGTAGCATAACATTCTAATTGTCTCATAATTTATTGTGAAAGTTGAGGTTGCTTTTATTAGCACAACTTAATTCGTGATGTTTTTTTTTTATTTATTATTAGGTCACGTTAAAACCTTATATATATTTTCTTTACTCGGTTAGATGTTGATTGATTCTTTCTTTATTATGCATCCCATACCTATTCCGTGGGTGGTGGTGGAAAGGGTTACAGAGGCACATAATGGGTTAAGGAACTGAACCTCAGAGTTCGTTTAGCTAAGCAAGTGATAATTTTTTTAAGCAACTTACACAATTACAAACAAAAAGAACTGTTTCGTTAATTAATTGGTCGTTTTTATACATTTGAGACTTTCTGGCCAGAGAAGGAGGGCACAAGTTGTACTTCCTTGTGGTTCGAGACTGGAGTCCGTCTGTAAACTAGGTTCCAACACCTGGTTCTCCTTGTGGTTCAACACTAACGATGCCTTACATAGGTAGTTGAAGATCTTGAGTTTGAACTTATTTTCTTAGTAGTCGTTATATTTACCGCTATTTTCTTAGTGAAAATATATATATATATATATATATATATATATATATATATATATATATATATATATATATATATATATATATATATTTAGTTATATATTGAAATCTTAGACTGAAATCTCCTAAAATATTGCAGGTTTTTCTCCAACATAAAATTTTATGATTTTTTTTTTTTGCGATATCGAGCACTTCATGATACGAGGAGAAAAGATAAATTATCGTTTGTCATTCAAAGTGTGTTGCTCCTGGAATTTTAATATCTTAAGTGCTATCGTGACTGATAGCTTGTTGGATATCGTGATATCGTAATCTGCCCGGTTTAATAACTTACAGTGGATGCCTGTTAAGAAATATGGCATGTTAGCAAATATTCGAGGTATATTCTGCATAAAATATATGCTGCTTGATTCAATATGTGTTTTTTTATGTAAATAACAATATATATATTTTGTGTGTGTGTTTGTTTAGTGATACATTAACTCGTATTTTATTTGCGAGTATGAGTGTATGCGTACATACTTGAGTGCGTGCATGCGTACAGTCTTGAGTGCGTGCGTGCGTGCGTTAAAGAGCGTGTCCGTATTTTGTTTTCCTAAAAAAAAAAAAATCGCAGTTCATTAGCATGAATAATTTACATAAGCCTTTCTAATCAACATCAATCATCACTGCGACACAAAAAAGGTCGCATTAAAACAAATAAAGGTTTTAATATGAATAAAGGTGTCGTAATTTAATTCCAAAGTTTTATGACATTGCATTTTACTGGCCAGTGTCACATAAATTTTATGAACACACTGGAAATATGATGACAATATCAAATTTGGATAAAAACCTGTTATTGAATTTTTTTTTTGGGCCGTGACGGGTGTTAATTGCTCCTGTTTGTTAATTATTATCGCGTATTATAGACCTACAGATCAGTGTATATCAAGTAAAAGAATTTTCCATAATGATGTATATACAATGTATATATTCATACATACATATACAATGTATATATTCTGTATATACATTCCTCACGATGGGTTACTCAAGTGTGGCTTAGGCTATGTTTTTTATTTTGTAGGATTTTAGGTTGTATTAAAATTATGCCAAATGTGTGTTATAGGTTACTGGATGTGGGGGACCCGGCGGTGCCCGGGGCGAGCCGGTCCTCGTCTCATCCTGGTGGTCTACTCGCTAATCACTACATTAAAAACAAAGCAGAAAAAATAAGCAAATAAATGTAATGTTAAATGGGAACGTATTCGGCAGCCCTATGTATGGCAACACCTTTTATTTTTGTCTCTGTCTGTCTCTCTCTCTCTCTGTCTGTCTGTCTGTCTCTCTCTCTCTCTCTCTCTCTCTCTCTCTCTCTCTCTCTCTCTCTCTCTCTCTCTCTCTCTCTCTCTCTCTCTCTCTCTCTCTCTCTCTCTCTCTCTCTCTCTCTCTCTCTCTCTCTCTCTCTCTGGAGATAGGCGTGTATGAAAAGGGGAGAGGAAGAGGGTGTGAATGTATCACTACAGGTCGCTCTGCTCTGGACACGTGACACATAAGCGGCAGATTCTCCGGAGGGTGTATCCTGGTAGGGTTGATGACGTCAGGAACACACACTGGCCTATGACAGGCTTAGTATGATAGAACATTCTTAACAAAAAAATTCCAGGCATCGGTGCATTATCTTGTAGGGTATTGCGAGATTCGCCGCTGGGGGTCACTTTGGCACTGTGTTAAGTGGTACTTGTTTCATTGATGGCAACTCCAGCCCTCTCATGTTCGGTATGTACCCAACAGCCATTACTGTTCAAAATTGGGTGAGGCTAGCCTCTAACCTCAGTCTTACAGACACTAATGTGTAGACATACAGTCTTAAGTCAATGGTTTGGGACCTGTCTTGCAAAACTTGTAAGGCTTTAATAGTCAGACCTTAAAATCGAAAACTGACATAATTTAACAATTATCAAGAGGAAAAGCTTGAAGCCATTACCACCATATAGCACTGGGAAGGAACATGAGGATAAGGCTTTAGGATAGGACGGCAGAAAGGAATAGTGCCCAACTACTTGGACGGTCAGGGATTGAACGCCGACCTGCAAGAAGCGATGCTCTGTGTTTTGCTATCCAGTCCGATTGGTTGCACAAACTATGCGAAAGTCCTCTTTAAGAATCAGAAAATATTTCTTTCTCTTCTCACTTTTTTTTTGCCATAATACAGCGTATTTAAACGCAGAAATAAGTGCTTTTGTAGTTTGAACTATAATTTACTGTAATATAAAATTATATTTTCCAGCTCATTACTATCCAACGCTGCAATAAAACTTGCAATCTTATCACATCTTGGCCAGGTAAAACATGACTTTATTACCACAAGAAAAAAAAAGATACCCCCCCCCCACACACACACACACACCTGTAGTTGTTAAATCTCGTTCTCAATCTGATTTATAATTATTATTATTTGAACAAATCAACAGGAGCCGTGAAGAGGGTTCGAACCTATGCGTTGGGTGTTCCCAGACGCGCTCAAGTCAACTGTACCTCGACATGGTTAAATTTTTGGGGGGATTTGTTTATTTTAGATATATCACGTTATTCTGATTTCCGTTTTATTATTATTATTATTATTATTATTATTATTATTATTATTATTATTATTATTATTATTATTATTTAACAGTTTATTTTGTTCATGCAGTGTGGAAGGGATCACGCCGGTGAACAGAGGAAAGGATTATTGAACAAAAACGATATATATATATTTTTTAAAACATTTATTCTTGTGAGTTGACTCACCGCGTCCTTCACATAACCTTGAACAGTTCTGTTGTTGCTGTTGCAGAGTGCAAGATGGCGGTGAACGTGGTGATCCCGCTGCTCATCCCCCTGGAGGAGAACCTTCACAACAGTAAGTGTTGCACTGTGTTGAGGTTATGATGTTGTGTCTTGTGGAAACCTTTCACAACGTTGTGGGGTTCGCTTGCTTATGTGTGTGTGTGTGTGTGTGTGTGTGTGTGTGTGTGTGTGTGTGTGTGTGTGTGTGTGTGTGTGTGTGTGTGTGTGTGTGTGTGTGTGTTCGTGTGCGTGTGTGTGTGTGGGTGTGTGTGTGTGTGTGTGTGTGTGTGTGTGTGTGTGTGTGTGTGTGTGTGTGTGTGTGTGTGTGTGTGTGTGTGTGTGTTCGTGTGCGTGTGTGTAACAGAACTTACTTAAAAGCATTTTAATTTCTTCAGCACATCACACCAGGAAGGTAATATGACTGAAACCTCGAAAATATTGAAAATATATAAAAATGAAAAAATGACGAGAACGTTTTATATTTTCGGGTGTTTCATAAACTTGCATTTATGGCCTAGAAATGTAATTAGGCACTAATAATTAAAAAAATAGATTTCAAATCATCAGAATCCAATTCATTCTGAAAACATTGCAGTGCTGTAATTACTGTGGACGTAATGTACAAAATTTGGAGTACTGTACCCCCAAAAAATATACACTTTGTAAAATTAGAATTTTCAAGGATATAATGAAATGTGAAATTGAGTAACGATGAAACTAACCTGTCCAAGGTCATAATAAGAAATCCCAGGCCTAAAATACGCAATCTTAGGCTTAATTTAGTACATATTTGTACTATAGTAGGCCTAGGAGTAGTTATGGTATGTTTTTTCTTTCTCGAGTCGTCTACAAAATGATATTTTGTGTGTGTGTGTGTTTACAGTAATCTATATTTTGAACTAGTATCCACATTACCTAGAGATACTAGGTACTACCTACCAGAGTAGGTAGAGGTACTACCTACCACAGTAGGTAGAGGTACTACCTACCACAGTAGGTAGAGGTACTACCTACCACAGTAGGTAGAGGTACTACCTACCACAGTAGGTAGAGGTACTACCTACCACAGTAGGTAGAGGTACTACCTACCACAGTAGGTAGAGGTACTACCTACCACAGTAGGTAGAGGTACTACCTACCACAGTAGGTAGAGGTACTACCTACCACAGTAGGTAGAGGTACTACCTACCACAGTAGGTAGAGGTACTACCTACCACAGTAGGTAGAGGTACTACCTACCACAGTAGGTAGAGGTACTACCTACCACAGTAGGTAGAGGTACTACCTACCACAGTAGGTAGAGGTACTACCTACCACAGTAGGTAGAGGTACTACCTACCACAGTAGGTAGAGGTACTACCTACCACAGTAGGTAGAGGTACTACCTACCACAGTAGGTAGAGGTACTATCTTCCACAGTAGGTAGAGGTACTACCTACCACAGTAGGTAGAGGTACTACCTACCACAGTAGGTAGAGGTACTACCTACCACAGTAGGTAGAGGTACTATCTTCCACAGTACCTAGAGGAACTACCAGTTTTGAATACCAGGTTGTCAGAATTATACGTAGCAAACCGGTAAGGTTTCTATAATAGAAACCTTACGAGTAAATTATAATTAACAAATAAATTACAATATATTTACTGTGAAAATCGTTTACAAAATACAATTCCCCCATTAGAGAAGAGTTTGTAATTTCCTCAATTCAGGGACTTAATAGGGAAAGAGAAACAAGAACTTTGAAACCAAAATGCGAAGAGAAATAAGAAATAAAGTCTAATTATGGTTACACACACACACACACACACACACACACACACACACACACACACACACACACACACACACACACACACACATATAAACAACACAAAAGTAGCGAACAACACCCTTTGGCAAAACAGTGTTGATAAAATAGTCTTGACGCTTTAAACCCTTTTTTTCAAGTTTTTTATGTGTTTTATTTATGTGTTGAAGCCGTAATTGGGAAGCTTGTCTGGTGTAAACAATAGCTCCCGCAAGAATGTAATTACCACAGCCGGTTTACGTAATAAATTCGAGATGAAATATATTAAATATTACACGGTTACGGAGGCGTTAATCCGGGAGCCGGATGCTTCGTTCTCATCTCTCTCTCTCTCTCTCTCTCTCTCTCTCTCTCTCTCTCTCTCTCTCTCTCTCTCTCTCTCTCTCTCTCTCTCTCTCTCTCTCTCTCTCTCTCTCTCTCTCTCGCAACTGCAAAAATTCTCGTTTTCTCTATTACGAGGGAAAATTGCTGGGAGTAATTCAGAAGCCCTAACTCTGCTAAAACTTAATATAATATAATAAAGCCTTTGCTTAACAAAACCTAATTAAATAATCCAACCTCACCTCATAAATGACCTAACGAGGTAAACCTAGTGAGGTAGACCCAGTGACGTAGACCTAGCGAGGTAAACCTCGGCAGTTATACACACATGAAAATGTTATTTGTAATCAACAGATATATTTTATTTTCCCGGTTTTTAAACAATCTGGTTGTACGGATTATACATTTAATTTTCAAAAAGCTTCAGTGTGTTTCAACAACAACGAATGTGTGTGTGTGTGTGTGTGTGTGTGTGTGTGTGTGTGTGTGTGTGTGTGTGTGTGTGTGTGTGTGTGTGTGTGTGTGTGTGTGTACTCACCTAGTTGTGTTTGCAGGGGTTGAGCTCTGGCTCTTTGGTCCCGCCTCTCAACTGTCAATCAACTGGTGTACAGGTTCCTGAGCCTACTGGGCTCTATCATATCTACATTTGAAACTGTGTATGGAGTCAGCCTCCACCACATCACTGCCTAATGCATTCCATCCGTTAACTACTCTGGCACTGAAAAAGTTCTTTCTAACGTCCCTGTGACTCATTTGGGTACTCAGTTTCCACCTGTGTCCCCTTGTTCGCGAACCACCCGTGTTGAACAGTTTATCCTTATCTACCCTTTCAATTCCTCTGAGAATTTTGCAGGTAGTGATCATGTCTCCCCTTACTCTTCTGTCTTCCAGTTTCGTGAGGTGCATCTCACGCAGCCTTTCCTCGTAACTCATGCCCCTTAGTTCTGGGACTAGCCTAGTGGCATACCTCTGAACTTTTTCCAGCTTCGTCTTGTGCTTGACAAGGTACGGGCTCCATGCTGGGGCCGCATACTCCAGGATTGTGTGTGTGTGTTGTGAGGTTTACAAGGACTTCATTGGTAAATTTCTTGAATTTGTGGTACACTGAGAGGCGTGGTTTACCTCGGGCTACACTATTGTCCCACCCTGGATGGGACAAGTGTACCCTGCTGGGTCGAGCCGTAGTTATACGAGGAACACCTTTGCTCTCTTGTTGCCGTGGCCTTTGGTTTACACACACACACACATACACACGCTACCAGGGGGCCTGGTAGCCTGGTGGATAACGCGCAGGACTCGTAATTCTGTGGGGCGGGTTCGATTCCCGCACCAGCCAGAAACAAATGGGCAAAGTTTCTTTCACCCTGAATGCCCCTGTTATCTAGCAGTAAATAGGTACCTGGGAGTTAGTCAGCTGTCACGGGCTGCTTCCTGGGGTGTGTGTGTGTGTGGTGTGGGAAAAAAAAGTAGTTAGTAAACAGTTGATTGACAGTTGAGAGGCGGGCCGAAAGAGCAAAGCTCAATCCACGCAAACACAACTAGGTGAATACACACACACACACACACACACACACACACACACACAGGCTATTTAACACAAAGGGCACACACACCAGGGGACACTGGTGGAAATTGAGTGCCCAAATGAGCCATAGAGACATTAGAATTTTTTTTTTTAGTATCAGAGTAGTTGATAACTGGAATGCATTAGGAAGTGATATGGTGGAGGCTGACTCTATACACAGTTTCAAGTGTAGATATGATAGAGCCCAGTAGGCTCAGGAACCCTTGCATGAGTTGATTGGCAGTTGAGAAGCGGGACCAAAGAGCCAGAGCTCAACCCCCGCAAGCACAACTATGTGAGTGTACACACACACACACACACACATGGGTTCTGTAACGCAGTAGGCTAAGTCGTTAAGTCGTCGACTCAGAACCGAAAATAATATGTTTGATCCCCGCTGTTGCAAAAAAAAGCGTTTTTACAACATTTCTATTCACTTGATGCCTCAGGTCATCTATCAGTAAATAGGCCTAGTAGTTATAGGAAATAGGTCCGTATTCTTGACCAAAGATAACTGGTGGTTGGAAAGGCAGGGTCCATGGACTAACAGCTTAGTCCTGCAGGAACAATTAATTAAATGCAAATAGGTAAATACACAGGAAGAGAGTATTACACCCGACGCCAAGAAGAATCCGCATAAATCTGCACATGAATTGGCAGTTTCTGGAAGCCGTATCCAAAGTTAAGGCCTCTCTGGGGCTGAGTCAATTACAAGTCTTGTCTTGGGAGTAGCTTATTCAGATGAGAAGCTCCAGCACACAGAGAAACACGGCTCTACTCAAGTAGCTGTCCTAACATTTCGTAGCCTGGCGGCGGTTCTTGTACTTCGTAGCCTGGTGGCAGTTCTTGTACTTCGTAGCCTGGCACCGGTTCTTGCACTTCGTAGCCTGGCGCCGGTTCTTGTACTTCGTAGCCTCGTGGGTTCTTTCTACTTCGTAGTGCGTTATAAGGTTTCTTTTACACCATAGATCATCGCGATCATCATTATCGCTGTGTAGATCTTCGGGAGGGTAGTTTGGAGTCCTTGGTTCAGTGGTTGTGCTTGAGGACGGTGCTGGAGATGCATCCGGAGGATTACTCTTGGATTAGAATAGGGCAAAATAGGGTACGAAACACATACAAAGATTAATCAGGTGTAGTGGGCGTGGCATGTTGAGCTGTGTCTTCTATGTTGGCATCTTCACGTCCCGGTCTTGTTCTTACTCTCATGGTGGGTAGAGTGAACAGTTCCGTAATTTGGGTATTTATGTTGGGGTTCTATTTTTATGTGGATTGCTTCAAGAATTTGTATTCTTCTTACGTCTTGGGTTTTGTCTATTATACAAGTGTTTTTATTCAGGCTTTCTCTTGTTAGGGTGATGTCATGGACTTGTCTCATGTGATTCCTGGGGGCACTGGATTGAAGATGACAGGTCAAACGCCTCGTCAGCTTGGTCGACGTCATAACTCTGTACTTAGATTGAAGGTTACATCCTTCGTGGGGGCAAGTGTACATATATACTACGCTTGACTGCTATAAAGGGTTCTCCATCGGTTTCGGGCTGTTTTTATTAACTAGGTCAGTAGTCTTCTTTATTTTATAGAATATGATTAGGTCTATGTTTTGGTTAGGAGTAATGCTTTTTACTCCTTTACAGAATATTTCTTTCATTATTTTTCTTCCTTTTTATGTTCACTGTGCATAGTTGATTTATAATTTTATTGCAGGTGTTGTGTTTTCTGTTCTTGGTTCAGGATTGTACCATCGGTCCAGGTGTCTTCTTATAGTAGTGTTTATTTCTATGTTGCTATAGCCATTGTTCACCATCATCTGAGTTATTCTTTCAAACTCTCTACTCACATTGCTCCATTCAGAGCAGTGGGTAAGCGCTCGACGAATATAAGCATTGAGAATACTGACTTTGTATCTTTGGGGGCACTCACTCCTACCGTTTAGGCATAATCCTATGTTGGTGGGCTTAGTGGATAAGCTGGTGCTTAAAGAGGTTACTGTTTTGTTACTAATTCATCCAGGAATGGCAGACTGTTATTTTCACTATTTTCATGTGTAAATCGGAGTACTGACTCTCTCTAGATGGCTTTTTAGATCAATTAGTTCATCTGAGTCTTTTACTATGACGAATATGTGGTCTACATAACGGCAGTATACAATTGGTTTTTGCCTACTACTGAAGACTCTATCTTCGATGGTTCCCATGTAATAATTAGCGAATAACACTCCTAAGGGGACGCCCATTGCTACTGTCTGTTTGTAGATACATGTTACCTTGCGGACTGATGAAAGGAACTTCCTTTGTACATGCCTCGAGGAGGCTCTCCAAGTGTGGCTCGGGTATGTCTAATATAGGGGTGCTCTCGTCTCTGTATACTCTGTCCAGTATCATTCCTATGGTGGTGTCGACTGGGACGTTGGTAAATAGGGATTCGACGTCCAGGGAAGCAATAATTCCATCGGGCTGTGTAGTTTTGATTAATTCTAGGAAATCGGCTGATGATCATAGACTAGAGTTGCTTGGAGTGCATGTCTTCACCTAACCCTCCTAATGATATAAATACAATATGCCCTGTACAGTCACATCACTTGAGAATGAACCATGTAGGTTCGAAACGTTGTGTAATTTTATAATAAGTGTAATACATTCTACAGTTATTTATTTTTTTTCTTCACCTCGAACGATCATGACTTTTGGAGAACTCATTTTCCAATTAAACCCAGATGCAGGAGCACTAGTCAGAGGGTTAGAAGCCCTAAACAAAAAAATATTCAATACAGAATATGCAGTCATATTTAATGAAATGTGTATAAATAAAAACCTGCTGCCAGTATACTCCAGTATACTCCAATATATAATGTGTGTGTGTGTGTGTGTGTGTGTGTGTGTGTGTGTGTGTGTGTGTGTGTACTCACCTAATTGTGATTGCAGGGGTTGAGCTCTGGCTCTTTGGTCCCACCTCTCAACCGTCAATCAACAGGTGTACAGGTTCCTGAGCCTATTGGGCTCTATCATATCTACACTTGAAACTGTGTATGGAGTCAGCCTCCACCACATCACTTCCTACACCACATCACTTCCTAATGCATTCCATTTGTCAACCACTCTGACACTAAAAAAGTTCTTTCTAATATCTCTGTGGCTCATTGTGTGTATGTGTGTGTGTGTGTGTGTGTGTGTGTGTGTGTGTGTGTGTGTGTGTGTGTGTGTGTGTGTGTGTGTGTGTGTGTGTGTGTGTGTGTGTGTGTCTCCAGTCAAATTGGTTCCTGGAGTAGTCAGAGTTCGAGGTGCGCGACCAGCCCTTCTGGGTCGATGGTTCGCTGCCAAGAGAAGCGACCATCGTGAAGTTGAGACATAATTTGTCTGGTAGATCGTTTGATGTTTTTAAAACTCGGGAACTTGAAAAATTCCGACGACTGGAGTTCTCTTTCACTTACATATTTTTTTTCGTCCTTGATAGAGTAACTTGACGACACACTCAATGCCTCTTTAAGAGACGTACCGAAGCCGGATTCCTCGTCCACTTTTGAACTGTGACTTGACGAAAAGTTAATTCCAGGAGGAATTGCAACATTCAGACTTCAGCAGGTGTTGGGTTATTTTAATCCAAGTTGTCTCAGGTGTGGATGATGTTGGTGATGATGATGGGGGGGGGGATGATGATTTCGATGTTGATAACGATGTTTCTGATAAGTTGTACTATCGTGGAAGTTTGGAGTACCCCAGGAGTGGCTTAGCTAGGAATCCCTGGAACGGCTCAGCATGTACTTCCCAAGAATGGTCCAGCTAGGAGGCCCAGGAATGAACCAGCTAGGACACCGAGGACCAGCCCAGCATCCACATAAATGGAAGAGGGGGCACATAAATAACCCAAAAGGAACAGGAATGGACCAAGTGGAACAGAAATAGACCAAGTGGAACAGAAATAGACCAAGTGGAACAGGAATGGATCAGGATTACCAGTAATGGAGCAGGAACACGAGCGATGAACACAAGAGAATTAACAGACATGAATATTAGCATTACAATAGCAAAAAAGCCGACAAAACAGTCTAGAAACCTGAACTGTTTGACAACCCGACCAGGTTATGAACGACATTAATAAGGAAGCAATTAAGTGATCGAAGTAAACAAAAAAACAAAAAAATTATTTGCTCACGGATATTTTTCTCGATACATGATGCCAAGATAACTTTTCTGCTGAGCCGGGAAGTGAAGAAGCCATGTTGTGACTTCGAGTTGTTGTTGTTGTGAATGATCTTTGTTGTTATAGATTCAGCTACTCGGAACAAGTTCCAAGTAGCACGGGCTATGGTGAGCCCGTAACTTACCTGGCACAGGAGCGGGACAAGTAGCACGGGCTATGGTGAGCCCGTAACTTACCTGGCACAGGAGCGGGACAAGTAGCACGGGCTATGGTGAGCCCGTAACTTACCTGGCACAGGAGCGGGGCAAGTAGCACGGGCTATGGTGAGCTCGTAACTTACCTGGCACAGGAGCGGGACAAGTAGCACGGGCTATGGTGAGCCCGTAACTTACCTGGCACAGGAGCGGGGCAAGTAGCACGGGCTATGGTGAGCCCGTAACTTACCTGGCACAGGAGCGGGGCAAGTAGCACGGGCTATGGTGAGCCCGTAACTTACCTGGCACAGGAGCGGTGCCGTGTGAATGATCTTTATCGTGTCGTTTCTTTTATTCTCATTTTTATCCCTTCATCTCTTGTGGCCTCTCTTCGTAGCTCCTATCCCACGTCATTCTGGGTCGAGGCTCGCTGCGCATTTGTCTAACTCTTCCAGTTTCCTGGTATGCTTTTAGATACGGTGGCTCCACGACAGGACTGCATATCCCATGATTAGTCTTACGTACGTGATGAACAGTGTGTACTGCTGTTCGCCAGTTTGGAGTAAATGTCGCTGACGATTTCCTATTTATTTGTGCTCCTGGGGGTAAGATTTGGAGTTAATATTTTCTCCTTTATTTTATATATTTTTTATAGTTTCTCTTCTTTTTTTGAGTGATTTCAGTTGACGTTTCTCGGACTAACTTTGCAGTCGGTCCTTGCGGGACGCATTTTGTTACCTTATATAAATTAAAATATGTTGTCTCTTTGTTTCCTGTCCGCTAGGTACTCTCTTCCACGAGAGTGGAAGCCGGGGAATTCAACTGAGTGTAATGGCAGCCTTAATAGCTGTATACGCTTACACACACACACACACACACACACACACACACACACACACACACACACACACACACACACACACACACACACACACATATTTAATATATGTAAACGGTCTTGCAAAGGGTATAGACTCATTCCTCTTAATGTTTGCTGATGTAGAAATTATGAGAAGAATCAAGACAGATGAAGATACAGAGACTACAGGACGACCTGGACAAACTGGTGGAATGGTCTTGAAAATAGCTACGAAAGTTCAACTCATGAATGTGTAAAATAATGAAATTAGGCGAAGGGAGCAGGACGCTGAAAACAAGGTACCATCTGGGAGGTGAAATACTCCAGAGTCCAATAGAGAAAGAGATCTGGGGGTTGATATCACACCGAACCTGTCCCCAGAAGCCCACATCAAAAGGATATTATCAGCGGCATATGTCAGACTGGCCAACATAAAAACTGTCTTTAGAAAATTTTGTAAGGAATCGTTCAGGACCTTGTATACCACTTATGTCAGACGAATCCTGGAGTATGCAGCTCCAGCCTGGAGTCCATACCTAGTTAAACACAAGACAAAGTTAGAGAAGATTCAGAGGTAAGCCACCAGACTAGTCCCAGAACTGAGATGTATGAGATACGAGGAAAGGCTAAGGGAGCTAAACCTCACGTCCCTGTAAGGCAGAAAAGTAAGGGGAGACATGATAACCACCTACAAAATTCTCAGGGGAATTGACAGGGTGGACAAAGACAAACTATTTAGCATTGGTGAAACACGAACAAGGGGACACAGGTGGAAACTTAGTACCCAAATGAGCCACAGAGACATTACAAAAAATTTCTTGTGTCAGAGTAGTTAACAAATGGAATGCATTAAGTTGTGATGTGGGTGGAGGCAGACTCCATACACAGTTTCAAATGTAGATTTCTTAAGAGCCCAATAGGCTGAAGAATCTGTGCACCAGTTGATTGACAGTAGAGAGGCGAGACCAAAGAGCCGAAGCTCAACCCCCGCAAGTAGAACTAGGTGAGTCCACCAGCCTGCTATTCACTCTTGTCTTACACACTCCATTTCCTGATTACCACATTCCCCGCCGCCCAGGACGTGCTCCTCCAGCCCTACACACCAGTTTTCTTCAGGCAGTCCCGCGAACCTTTCCTCCTCTTTCCAGTCCCACTGACTCAATTTTTTTTCTTGAAATGAACGTACGTGTGTGTGTGTGTGTGTGTGTGTGTGTGTGTGTGTGTGTGTGTACTCACCTAGTTGTACTCACCTAGTTGTGTTTGCGGGGGTTGAGCTCTGGCTCTTTGGTCCCGCCTCTCAACCGTCAATCAACAGGTGTACAGATTCCTGAGCCTATCGGGCTCTGTCATATCTACACTTGAAACTGTGTATGGAGTCAGCCTCCACCACATCACCCCCTAATGCATTCCATTTGTCAACCACTCTGACACTAAAAAAGTTCTTTCTAATATCTCTGTGGCTCATTTGGGCACTCAGTTTCCACCTGTGTCCCCTTGTGCGTGTTCCCCTTGTGTTAAATAGACTGTCTTTATCTACCCTATCAATCCCCTTCAGAATCTTGAATGTGGTGATCATGTCCCCCCTAACTCTTCTGTCTTCCAGCGAAGTGAGGTTTAATTCCCGTAGTCTCTCCTCGTAGCTCATACCTCTCAGCTCGGGTACTAGTCTGGTGGCAAACCTTTGAACCTTTTCCAGTTTAGTGTGTGTGTGTACTCACCTATATGTACTCACCTATATGTGCTTGCAGGATCGAGCATTGACTCTTGGATCCCGCCTTTCGAGCATCGGTTGTTTACAGCAATGACTCCTGTCCCATTTCCCTATCATACCTGGTTTTAAAATTATGAATAGTATTTGCTTCCACAACCTGTTCCTGAAGTGCATTCCATTTCCCCACTACTCTCACGCTAAAAGAAAACTTCCTTACATCTCTGTGACTCATCTGAGTTTCAAGCTTCCATCCATGTCCTCTCGTTCTGTTACTATTCCGTGTGAACATTTCGTCTATGTCCACTCTGTCAATTCCTCTGAGTATCTTATACGTTCCTATCATGTCCCCCCTCTCCCTTCTTCTTTCTAGTGTCGTAAGGCACAGTTCCCTCAGGCGCTCTTCATACCCCATCCCTCGTAGCTCTGGGACGAGTCTCGTTGCAAACCTCTGAACCTTTTCCAGTTTCATTATATGCTTCTTCAGATGGGGACTCCATGATGAGGCGGCATACTCTAAGACTGGCCTTACGTAGGCAGTGTAAAGCGCCCTAAATGCCTCCTTACTTAGGTTTCTGAATGATGTTCTAACTTTTGCCAGTGTAGAGTACGCTGCTGTCGTTATCCTATTAATATGTGCCTCAGGAGATAGATTAGGTGTTACGTCCACCCCCAGGTCTCTTTCACGCGTCGTTACAGGTAGGCTGTTCCCCTTCATTGTGTACTGTCCCTTTGGTCTCCTATCTCCTAGTCCCATTTCCATAACTTTACATTTGCTCGTGTTGAATTCTAGTAGCCATTTCTCTGACCATCTCTGCAATCTGTTCAGGTCCTCTTGGAGGATCCTGCAATCCTCATCTGTCACAACTCTTCTCATCAACTTTGCATCATCCGCAAACATCGACATGTAGGACTCTACGCCTGTAAACATGTCGTTAACATACACAAGAAATAGAATTGGTCCCAGCACCGATCCTTGTGGTACTCCACTTGTTACTGTTCGCCAGTCCGACTTCTCGCCCCTTACCGTAACTCTTTGGCTCCTTCCTGTTAGGTAGTTCCTTATCCATTCTAGGACCTTTCCCCCCACCCCCGCCTGCCTCTCGAGCTTGAACAGCAGTCTCATGTGCGGTACTGTATCAAAGGCTTTTTGGCAGTCCAGAAATATGCAGTCTGCCCAACCATCTCTGTCCTGTCTTATCCTCGTTATTTTATCATAGAATTCCAGAAGGTTTGTTAGGCACGATTTCCCTGTCCAGAACCCATGTTGATGTTTGTTCACAAACCTAATGTTCTCCAGGTGTGCAACCAGTCGTAGCCTAATTATTCTTTCCAGTATTTTACAGGGGATGCTTGTCAGTGATACAGGTCTGTAGTTAAGTGCCTCCTCCCTATCTCCTTTCTTGAAGATCGGCACGACATTTGCCTTCTTCCAGCAACTGGGCAATTCTCCTGACATAAGTGACTCATTAAAGATCATTGCCAGAGGCACGCTGAGGGCCTGTGCTGCTTCTTTTAGTATCCACGGTGATACTTTGTCTGGTCCAACTGCTTTAGTTGCATCTAGAGTTGTCAACTGTTTCATTACCTCCTCTGCTGTCACCTCTATATCTGATAGTCTTTCATCTAGGGTAACCCCTTCCAACAATGGGAGCTGCTCAGGCTCGGTAGTGAACACTCCATGGAAACTGGCATTCAGTGCCTCGCAGATTTCCTTGTCACTTTCAGTATATGCCCCCTCTGTCTTCCTTAGTCTTGTCACTTGGTCGTTCACCGACATTTTTCTTCTTATATGACTGTGTAGTAACTTAGGTTGTTTTTTCGCTTTGATTGCAATATCGTTCTCATAGTCCCTTTCCGATGTTCGTCTTATGTTAATGTAATCGTTCCTAGCTCTGTTGTATCTGCTTCTGTTGTCCTCTGTTCTTTGTCTTCTGTACTTCCTCCACTCCCGCCTGCTGGCCATTTTTGCTTCCTGACACTGTCTATTAAACCATGGGTTATTATATTCCTTCTTATTTTTTCCCTTTACCGTTGGTATAAATCTCTCTTCGGCCTCCTGGCATTTCTGTATGACTAGGTCCATCATATCTTGGACTGTTTTTCCTCTAATTTCTTCCTCCCACTGCACTTCACCCAGATAGTCCCTTATCCTCATATAGTCCCCTTTCCTGTAGTCAGCTCTCCTTTCCCAGATCTCTTGTCCCATGGTCATAATTTTGAATTCCATCATGTAGTCAAAGACTAGGACACAATGGTCACTGGCCCCTAGAGGTATTTCATGCTCTAAATTCTCGATATCTTCTACGTTCTGGGTGAAAATCAGGTCTAATAGGCTCGGTGCATCTCCTCCTCTTTCCCTTGTGTCTTCCTTCACATGTTGTGTCAGGAAATTCCTGTCTATAACATCTACTAATTTTGCTCCCCACGTTTCATCCCCTCCATGGGGATTCCTTGATTCCCAATTTATCTCTCCATGATTTAGGTCCCCCATGATCAGCAGCTTCGCTCTCATTCTGTGGGCTAGTGTTGCTGCCTTCTGCAGTTCATCAATACATGCTTTGTTGTTGTCATCATACTCCTGCCTGGGTCTTCTACTGTTTGGTGGGGGATTGTAGATTACCATGATCACAATCTTCCTCCACACCTGTGTGTGTGTGTGTGTGTGTGTGTGTGTGTGTGTGTGTATGTGTGTGTTTGTGTGAGTGATCAAGCCCCATATCTATAAAAAAAAGTATGTATTATCTATTAGTCGACATTTGTAATCATCAAAAATAACATTGCACACCGGTATGGAAGACATTTCATGATGCTCGTGCACGTACCGGCGTGCCAGCACGACCCATGTAAGACAACGAGACTCTTACGAATCTACGGTATATCGCTGGCTAAATTATTTGTATACAAATCGTAAACAGCACATTATATTTTGTGCTAGTTTGCGCTGAAATTATTATCGCTTTAGGTGCACAGCAATGTGGACAAAATTTCACTGAGAAACAGTGAACACTGGTGTTCATGCATGTGACTGGAACAGACTGTGTAACCGGTCAAAAATAAAGCGTCGCATTTTGACGTATATTCCGCCTCAGGCGAAATATTGCCGTGCTAGAAAATGGTAGCGGCTCGCGAAATTGACACGCTGTCCCGTTTTCTGTTTTGGGTCCTCTGGTAGGTTAACATAAGGGCACTTTACTACGACAGTTTCTTGACGTTGGACAACTTTAGGAGGACGGCGGGCTGCATGACTTACACCTACTGGGTCAGGAAGCAGGGAAGCGGGGACTGAGATCCAGGGGCCAGATTCACGAAAGCACTTACGCAAGCACTTACGAACCTGTACATCTTTTCTCAATCTTTGGCATCTTTGTTTCTAATTATTAAACAGTTAATAAGCTCCGAAGCACCAGGAGGCTGTTTATAACAATAACAACAGTCGAATGGGAAGTTTTCATGCTTGTAAACTGTTTAATAAATGTATCCAAAGCCGTCAACGATTGAGGAAAGATGTACACGTTCGTAAGTGCTTTCGTGAATCTGGCCTCAGGTCCCTTGTAAAATCACTCGAGCAGTTGTTGTTTTTAGATTCAGCTACTCGGAACAAAAAGTTGCGAGTAGCACGGGCTATGGTGAGCCCGTAGTGAAATTACCTGGCATAGGAGCAGGGGCGTTAACTTGGCCACTGAGCATTCAGGTTCAGGAAGCGGGTAGGGGGGAGGGGGGGAAGTGGGTTACGGGAAAACTCCGAGCTCAGAAATATTCCTGATCGCGAATGCATTCGGATCCATTTGGAGGCACTCGGGATATAGTTGAAAATCTCCAAAGAAATCGAACTGTTTTTCATTAGAAATATGGAGTCAGTAAGCGAGGCTGCAGCATGAGGCCAAGATGATGGTGCTGGAGATCACTATACCATCACCTGCTCTCCCCGGAATACAGGTATTTATAGTGATATTAAAATACAACACATTCTAGTAACTTTCTTGAGAGTGAGTTTTGTTGTTGTTGTTTAAGATTTGCTACTTGGAACAAAAAGTTCCAAGTAGCACGGGCTATGGTGAGCCCGTAGTGGACGTCCCTGAGAGAGTGAGTGTTCCAGCACGCAGCGCTAAACGCTTTACAGCAGGAGATTGTATGATTTTTTCTTCAGTTCTCGCTCGTTAGGTGATAGGAAATGTGCCCAACCATTTCTATCCCTCCCGGGATTCGAACCCCGGAATTTTCGACAGTGAGTCGAGAACGAACCCGACTGCACTACCGAGACCCTCTATTTGAGACATCACTGCATCTTTAAGGTGCAGTTGACTGTAAGGAAATAATATATCAAGTAATAAGCACAAAGTGAATCTCTTACACACAGAAATGACAATAACGTGATGCATCAAATGAACACATCCACGTAGCTCAGTCGATTAAGGCAGAGTCTGGGATCCTCTTGGACGTAGGTTCGAACCCTCGTCACGGCCCCTTGTGGATTTGTTCATTTGAATCTCTTAAGTAGTCTTATCATGATTGTTACTTGGGACTTGGCATGGAATGATTTCAACCCGTCCTCGGGCTGTGCTGTGCTGGTCCACCAAGCTGTGGTGGACCTCACACACACATTCATCAAGCTTAATGTACTAAGTATTCAAAATGACTAATTTTCCTCAATTATAAGTTAATTTTATTGTACATTAGAATTTGGAGTATAGCTCTAGGCCTAGATTAAGGTGTTTAGATTATGTTGGGCAAAACATCTATGAAGGGGCGATTCGAACAGAGGATGTAAGCAAAGCACTGATCAACACAAGTTCGAACGTTATCAGTTTAGTCGTGTGTAAACGTTCGCTTGCACCCGATGCCTTTGTTCACCTAACAGTAATTGCTTTCTTGGAAGTTAAGCAACTACTGTGGGCTGCTCATGTGGGAAGGTCAGTCAGTAGCCAAGGGAAACATCGATATGTCTAATAGGCCTCTTAATAATCCCCTGCATACTGCTACCAATGTAGTGGTAATACTGAACTGAAGTAATATTTAACGTATAAGAATTGCTAGATATCATGTGTTAAAAAATAACCGTATTTACATCAATATACTTGTATAAGATTTGGATATGGTTCTACTTGATTGATGACGAGAGCAGTAATTCAATTTCATAAATAGCTAATGTAAATTTTGCTTGTTTTTAATTTTATATGCAGTAAAAGCAAAGCTTCTCGGTAACTTTTCAATTTACAATAGTCTGGTGTCATGCACCTACGTTTTCTATAAACTGAAACGCTTGACTCAATAAAGAAAACGTTCCGGTCATTGCCTTTAGGGCGGACTAAATAATATAAAATACAAGTCAATAACGCACTCACAAGTATGCTCGTATCTCTCTCTCACACATTGTTAATTGTATAATTAGCTAGTGTTCAAAGCAGAAGTAGCTGAAGCAGAAAAAATAATGAATAAGATATTCGTGCGTATTGCAATTTTCTAAGAAAGCATTCTTGGATAATTGTAAGCCTAATGATCCATAACGAGGCTGTATTTTTTTTTGCAGTGATTGTCTATCTACAATTTTAGATAACAAACATGTGTCAACTGATAGTAGGGTATCCAGTGTATTTTGAAGTAATTGTGTTCACATCTATTGTATTAATTCCTTCATTATATTCATGAATCTATTATATTCATGACTATTGTTTTCACAAACGTATTTCTTAGGCATATTTATTGTATTTACACATTTATTATATTCACAGATCTAGTATATCCCACACATCTATTCACTGGTGATTTGTGTAAGCACTGCATAGTTTATTAAGAAAAATATGTTCTGCTATGTCTGTTAGACAATAAATTTAGTTACTGGCAGTTGAGGTCTCGCCTCACAGCCCGCCAGAATGGCTTCCATTGTCTTAAGAAACTTATCGCGAGGCCCTTAAGGTCAGCGAGTGACCTTCCCCCTCCAGGATGACGTCCGCAGGGCTTTGACGTAGTGTTGACGTCGCGATGACGTCTGCAGGTTCTTGACGTACTGTTGCTAGAACACAATGAGGCGGTGAACTTTTGAACGGGTTGAACTTTACGAGTGGGATCCACTTGGTGTTCCTCACTAGATTCAGATAGTTCACAAACCCAGATTTAAAGGAGTCAAAATCGGAGGCTTAATTCGTATCAACTTCTTCAGATCGTTGTGATTCTGACAGGATAGAATAGGTGTGAAAGGAAACTTAAATTTTTGGACCACTTATAAAACACTTCAAAAATACGATAAGTGGTAATATATTGTGGTAAAACAGTATGTAGAAGTAATGACAACAGTATTAGTAAACAAATAACAATTATATATTGTATAATAAAAAAAATGGATGAGTTGTGGACTAAATTGAAAAATAATTGTTTCCAAAATGCCGACATTAACCGATACATTCTAAAATATACGAGGCATATCAAATCACTTTACAACAGGTTATTAATAAGATGAACACAAATTGGAAAAATATTTAAATGAGTCTTATCACACTCTGAACACACAACTCGGAACATAGACCTGATTTCGACAGGATTTAAATTGCTTGTCAATAAGCCTTCTCTTTCTGACACTTATTTCCTAAGAATTCCAAATATCCAGCTCAGGATTACCCTGCTGACTACAATTAGTCAGCAGGGTTGACCTGCTGACCAGTTGTAGTCTATCCTGTATACCTTCTATACTAGTATATACATCTCTCATTCTCAAGTTGTAAACCACAGTTTATTCTGGGGACTCTACGGCACTTTGGCCACAGGAATCGCTTTCCTGAAGACGTGATCGTGTGAACGATCGAACGTGTTCGATCGTTCGAACGTGAACGTGTTCGTTATGCTTTGAACATAGCTTATTTTATGAACAATAAAAGCAAGGTCTAGGAAGTGTAACCTCCATATATAGCCTATGACCTTATATAAATCGTTGTTCATAATTAGTCAGGTCTTGCACTAGTAATTGGTGGGGCGATTCACCTTGAGTGAATACTCCAGTTCCCACAAGACAAGGAAGAGTGAATGTCACATTAACACTTGTAAATGAATGTAAGTGTTGAGTGCTGTGCACCACTTGCCCACTCAAGGTCTATAACATATTTCATGACATTCTGGTACATGAATATAGTCATAAAGCCACACAACAGATCAGTAATAATCACTTTATAATACAACTTAATGCCTCATCACTAGGCTATAAACATATTTCAGACATCACCTCTTCAAATTAAAATATCAGCTGACGAGAGTTCCCTTTAAACTTAGCAAGACACAGAGCGGTGAAGGGAATTAGTGTGATCAAGACCCACAAATGCAATAACATCTTGCTAGTGACTTCAACTCGTGTATATCAACACGGTACTGGACCTTACTTAAATATAAATAGGGCTTAATCTTAATAGTAGATCAGGCTGAATCTTACTCAGAAATAATTAGGATTGAATCTTATTCAGAAATAATTATAACTGAATCTTACTCAGAAATAAATAAGCCTGAATCTTACTCAGAAATATATAGGTCTGAATCTTACTCAAAAATAAGCCAAAGCAATTTGAACAATCTAGCTTCGCTTCCCATTCTGTTACACTTGTAAATCAATCTATATAAAACAGAAAGTCTTTCCAAGTTTTGAGGCCAGACGCTTGCGTCTAATCTCAGTAAACTTTGCAGGGTGATTGATGGGGATGGCGGGACTGTCATAGGCGGATCAGGACCGGCTTCATTACCTCCTCTTAGGACGGAGGGGAGGGGGGGGGAGGGTGCTGTTCAGCTTCCATGATGAACCACATAAAGTCGGCGAAGAAATAGAGGCAACGGAGCCCGTTAGAATTTCACGATGTGTTCATAATATTCAGAATTCTGATATTAACATGGAAAAAAATGCGTGTTCTGATGGCATATTTGCAATCTGGGTACTCTCAATGGCGCAAAATTTGTGGGAATCACTACTGATAGTGTGATGAGTCAATTTGCTCTGTTTCTCTTTTTAAAAGAATTTCTCTCTTGGCTCGTCCGCCACGAACCAAGCCATGATCGCCGTCTACCACAGGGATTGCCTCTGAGTGTGTAATATCCACCTCAGTCGATACACTGCGCATGTTTCAGTCTTCAGAATGCGAGGTAATCCAAGCCACGCGAACTTGCGCGCGTCAAGCCTTTGTCGTCGTATGCATACTGAATCCATTTTCTGTGGCTGGGTGCAGTTACGTTCGCCAAATTAGTTTCTTGATTGCTTTCCCAATGGCCAAGTCAGGCCTTGGTGATTGTCGAATCTGAAATTAACCACAAAAATTGTGCGATAATGCGAGTTACATTAAGGTAATTATATCGTTGTATAACCTTTAATGAGAGCCATGAAGTGACAGCACACATACTCACGAGTATAATTTCACAAGAAAATCTGCGATATATTACAGTGGGCTTTGATGCCCTGTAATATGTTTGTAGTTCAGTTGAGGCACAGACCGTCCATAGACAGTTGTAAGCACAGACCGTCCATAGACAGTTGTAAGCACAGACCGTCCATAGACAGTAATAAGCACAGACCGTCCATAGACAGTAATAAACACAGACCGTCCATACACAGTAATAAACACAGACCGTCCATAGACAGTAATAAACACAGACCGTCCATACACAGTAATAAACACAGACCGTCCATAGACAGTTTTCAGAGCAAACCAGCCACAGAAGAATTGCTTCAACGGATAAGATTCCTAAAAGAGTCCACCCACTACGGGCTCACCATAGCCCGTGCTACTTGGAACTGTTCTTTTTTCCCCCGAATAGCTGAATCTAAAACAAAAACGTCGAGCTCATGCTGTTTGCTATGGCCTGTTGTGGACCATTGTTACCAGTACACTTGCTACAAAGGTCCTGTTGTGAACCACTTGCTACAAAGGCTGCTGTGAAGGGTGTATAAAGGTTCCTTACTGCTGCCGTTAGGCGGCGCCTGTCTCACGATCTCTGGGGGCCATCTTGGTGGAAATAGATTAAGGAAAGAGAGGATTTGAAATCACCTGGAATCCAGAGCATCATTCTCAGTAGTTTCGAGTGGTAGAAACAGATATATGGTTTCCATATATATGGAAATATTATATATAATCTCTTCCTTCCCGCCTCTCTTCTTCCTCTCCCTCCTTGCCCCTATATATATGGTCCCAAGAAGCGTCAGTATTGCTGGGATTTTAATTTCGCTGAACCACCGCAGTTTTTACGTTGGGATTCATGACGTTAAAAATTCAGTGTTGAGTGATAGGCCACGTTGTACAGGACTATATGTTACTGACCTTCATATAGAATTTCTATATTAGCCGTATGCTAGAATAAGCCTACATTATTTTGCTCGTAATTTCAGCACCCAACCACTTGGGTTGGACGGTATAGAGTGACCGTCTCGCTTCATGCAGGTCGGCGTTCAATCCCCGACCGTCCACAAGTGGTTGGGCACCATACCTTTACCCCCCATATCCCATCCCAAATCCTTATCCTGACCCCTTCCAAGTGATGTATAGTCGTAATGGCTTGGCGTTTTCCGCTGAAAATCCTTCCCTCCCCTCCCCCCCTCTCCTCCCCCTCCCCCCCTCCTTCCCTACCCCTCCCCCTCCTTCCCTACCCCTCCCTTCCTCCCTCCCTCCCTCCAAGTCCTGAGTAGTACGCCTGTATCCTCACATCTGTCGCCTGGTGTCAGAATTTAGCCAGTCAGTGAGTTTAATTTCTGAGCAGCTCCAAACAGATTTAACAGCATTGTATAAGGAGAACGCGTAGTAAGGCTGTATAGACAGCAAGGTGGTGTTGAGAGAGGGGGGGTAACTCCTCTTGTGTGGGGGCGTTTGTAAATTGGTTATACGCGTTTGGAGTTCAGATAACTGAATATTTTCAACTTTTCATATCACAGAGTGATTGCGGATGGTTGGTTCCAAAGCTGAGGTTCGTTATCGGTGTTCGGGGCGCTAAATTTTGATTAGTCGGGTCAGTGACTATTAGTCGGGTCAGTGACTATTGCTGGTAATCCGCCGTGTTGGATGATGCCCCGGCACTCGACGCTATGGCATCTGTGGCACCAGTCGTTGCCACCACCACCACCGTGGAAAACGACAAGTATGTTGACCAGACCACACACTAGAATGTGAAGGGACGACGACGTTTCGGTCCGTCCTGGACCATTCTCAAGTCGATAGTCGACTTGAGTATGTGTCGACTTCACATACTTCCGACCAGGAAGTATGTGAAGAACTCAACCAAAGATTTCCTGGCTTTACAAACGAGCCAATGTGGTGACCAGGGCTGAGAGATGAAATGCCAGAGGTAACGCTGTAAGACATAGTAACGCTGTACGACATAGTAACGCTGTACGACATAGTAACGCTGTACGACATAGTAACGCTGTACGACATAGTAACGCTGTACGACATAGTAACGCTGTACGACATAGTAACGCTGTACGACATAGTAACGCTGTACGACATAGTAACGCTGTACGACATAGTAACGCTGTACGACATAGTAACGCTGTACGACATAGTAACGCTGTACGACATAGTAACGCTGTAAGACATCGTACTTATTGTGGAGAAGGTCAAGAAAACGCCTGTAGGAATTAAGAGGCAACAAAGTAGAACCAGAGTATCACTAAGTCTTTTGAGGAGGTTGGAGAGGTACTTTGCCATCTGCTAACTGAAGTCTGTAGGTCAATAGAGAACGACCTTTATAGAGAATAGGTCAAGGGCACTATATACTTCACAACCTTGCAGGAGAGGAGAAGCAGAAGGGACATGATCGCAACGTACAACATACTGAGGGGAATTGACAAGGTGGACAAGGGCAGACTTTAAAGTGCGAGAAAGTAGGAGGAGCGGACATAAGTGACCATCCGCACCCTGTACAAGTGGGCAGTAAGTTGGAATGCAGTGAAAAGAGCAGTTGTGAGAGCCAGCTCATCCACAACTTTTAGGGGCCAGATTCGGCAAGGTATTTGAAGGTTAAAATACTTATAACGCAACAGGAGCATCAAGGCTAGTTGGCCGGGGGCTTAAAGTTAGACCTCACTTCCCTGTAGACACTGATAGGTAAGTCCCACCACAACACCACCACCACAACACCACCACAACAGTACAACACCACAACAGTACAACACCACAACAACACCACCACAACAGTACAATACACATCAGCAAGGCGAGTACCGTGGGGCAGCCATCAGCAAGTAACAAGAGACTAGAGCGAGGCGCTGACTGGCTGAGTGAGCTCTTCCTTCGCCACCAAATGTCAGCCTGGAGACGGCCCTCTGCCTTGCCCTTTACTGCTCCACTCAACTCTGAAATGGAAACATGATCGACACACCACTGACGGTCTCCCAAGGAACGGCATACCTTACCCTTTGATCTGTGTGTGTATCAAGATGTATCCTGGGTCCTAGGAAGATTTAGCTAGAATCCTATGAAGGTGTAGCTTGAGTCCTATGAGATGGGCAGGACATCGGTCCCACACAGGTTTGGGAGGTCTTATTGATGTTATGGTGGCTCTCTTGGCATTGTTACTGAGAGGTCTTCAAGTGCTGCTCAAGATACACGTGTTGATAAGAAAATGATGGTGGTGGGTCTTACAGAGCCAGGAACAGGGCCTCTGATGTGCCGAGCACGCACCCAGGTCGTGTTAGGCAGACGCTCTTATACCTGCCGTCATTATCGACCAGGTCGTACTGTGGGCACTCGACCAGGTCGAACCTTACTCACCTGGCCATGTAATTTAACATCAAACAATACAACAACTTTTCCGTTCTGTGCACAACAATCTAAAACAAATGTGGAGCACCAACCGGTTGTGACTCGAGACTCGAGATTGGACTCGGGATTGGTTTCACTAGTAAATATAATTCTGGTCATTGAAACACACTGTGAGAAGCACACTTTAGTTCTGCAAAAAAACATAAATCACCTTCCTTTATCCCATTCCTCTCCCCACTTGCCTTTCTCTCCCTATCCCACCCGTCCCATGCCTCTTCTGTCTGTCTGTCTGTCTGTCTGTCTCTGCATTTACTCACTCCCCCCTTCACACATCCCCAAGCAATCCTCTTCCTTCCTCTGCCTCCCCCTTTTACTCATTCCACCCTCCACCAAAACTAGTTTCCTGCGTTTTTCTTTATTATCCTTTTTGGTTCCTCCACTTCCCCTTCTCCCCCCCCCCCCCCCCACTGTGTTAAGCCTTTCTTCTTTCCATATTTATTTTCACCTCCTTTATTTCCCGTGTTGTTGTTTTTTGTTTATCTAATGTGTGTTTGCTAGTAAGTGGAGTGGTGTTTAGCTGCTGATGGAGCTGTTAAGACGGTCTTAGAAGGGTTAGGTTGGTTTGATTGTTAGTGATGGCTCAGTGGGCTTCATTGTGTGTGTGTTGTGGCTAGGCTGAGTCTGGGTGGTGCTAACTGAGGCAGACATTCTCTTGCTGGAGAGTAGATCGCCCTCAAAGCTAGCGCAAATTATCTGGGCTTTTGATGGGTGTGTGTGCGTGCGCGTGTGCGTGTGTGTGTGTGTGTGCGTGTGTGTATTCACCTATTTGTACTCGTCTATTTGTGCCTGCAGGATCGAGCATTGGCTTCCTCATTCTGGGTAAAAAGCAGGTCTTATAGGCCTGGTGTATCTCCCATGTCTTTACTTTGTGTCTTCCCTCACATGTTGTACTAGGAAATTCCTGTCTATAACATCCACTAATTTTACAGGGGGGGGGAATTTTTTGAATCCCAATCAATTTCTCCGTGATTGAGGTCCCCCATGATCAACAGTTTCCCTCTCATTCTGTGAGCTGTTGTTGCTGCTCTCTGCGGTTCATCTATACATGTCTTGTTGTTATCATGTCCCTGGAAACATAAACCGTAACTGTTTCTATTTTCAGCTTGTTACAACTTGTAATAAAGTTGTTACATCTTGGCTTAACGTGTTTATGACTTATTAGAACGTTGTTACAACTTGCTATATTGGTTGTTATAACTGGTTAGGAGGTGTTAAAAAACTTGTTCGAACGTTGTACCAACGTCGTAGTTTCGGTGTGTGTTTGGCGGGAATCCTGCCTGGGCCTTCTACTGTTTGGTGGGGGATTGGAGATCACAATTCGCTTCCCATCAGCTGTCAGAATCCCAAGTATGGAGCTTGTGTTTCCATTATAGGGTCCAGGTATCGATCCCCGGACCCTAGGATTACGAATCCCGAGCGCTGTCCACTCAGTCATCAGGCCCCTGTGTGTGTGTGTGTGTGTGTGTGTGTGTGTGTGTGTGTGTGTGTGTGTGTGTGTGTGTGTGTGTGTGTGTGTGTGTGTGTGTGTGTGTGTGTGTATGTGTGTGTGTATGTGTGTGTGTGTGTACTCACCTTTTTGTGCTTGCGGGGGTTGAGCTCTGGCTCTTTGGTCCCGCCTCTCAACTGTCAATCAACTGTGTGTGTGCGCGCGCGTGCATGCTCACCGTTGAAAATGAGATGTGGGTGTCAGAGACAAGGGAAAGAGAGAGAGAGAAAGAGACGACTCACCACTAACTTGGAGAAAGTAATAAATATCTTATGGTTGTAAGTCCCTAATGAACTCTCTCTCCTTTTGGGGTTCTTATCGCCAACTTATTTTTACGAAGGAACCGTCTTAAAGCTCTTAGATATTTCATCCCCCTCCCCCAAGGAGCCTCAGGAGACCTGCCTGTATTGGGAGACGAGAGAAATTGTTTTCCACCGGAGTATTGAGCTTCTCTGCCCCTTGTCTGTACTTACTGGTATTCGTTCCTTAATATCTTACTACATCATAAACGGATTCATCAATCCCTTCTCTACTTACGATCCGGTATTCCTTCTTCAACGTCTTGCTCCTGCATCAGATTGACTCATCAATCCGGATACATTTTGTATGTGGTATAGACAGTAATAGATTCATTGATCACAAATATATTTATGTTTAAACACGGGTGTTAATAAGCCTTAGTTTAATTTTGTAATTGTGCTGTTTAGATATATTAATAATGACTTAGATGAATTTGCACACCTGTATGTTGCACACTTGTATGTTGCAAGCAGTTTGAATTACCGTCTGCCAAAATCCTTTTGATTTTAGATCATTTATTTTCGTAATGATGATGAAGTGCTTGTACTAGAGTTGTTGTAGTCATTTTAATATTGCTGGCGTCGGGGTAAATGTGGGTAGTGGTAGACTACATTACTGGTGAGCAGTGTGTGTGTGTGTGTGTGTGTGTGTGTGTGTGTGTGTGTGTGTGTGTGTGTGTGTGTGTGTGTGTGTGTGTGTGTGTGTGTGTGTGCTGCCACAGCTTCATCCTGGTAGATCTTCACTGCCTTAGCATCACTCGTAGACAGCGATAATCTTCGAAAATTTTCTTTTCCGCAACTTTGGTCTCCACTCAGAGAGAGAGAGAGAGAGAGAGAGAGAGAGAGAGAGAGAGAGAGAGAGAGAGAGAGAGAGAGAGAGAGAGAGAGAGAGAGAGAGAGAATTACAGGAACTTTGGTACTGCTCATCGCTTGCCATCCATGGTCATCTGGGAGAGAAGGTTATATTTGATTTTCTTTTGATATCTTCTACACCCACTGGAGTGGTGTCCTCCCCCATGTCTACACCCACTGGTGTGGTGTCCTGCCCCATGTCTACACCCACTGGTGTGGTGTCCTCCCCCCATGTCTACACCCACTGGTGTGGTGTCCTCCCCCATGTCTACACCCACTGGTGTGGTGTCCTCCCCATGTCTACACCCACTGGTGTGGTGTCCTCCCCCCATGTCTACACCCACTGGTGTGGTGTCCTACCCCATGTCTACACCCACTGGTGTGGTGTCCTCCCCATGTCTACACCCACTGGTGTGGTGTCCTCCCCATGTCTACACCCACTGGTGTGGTGTCCTCCCCCCATGTCTACACCCACTGGTGTGGTGTCCTACCCCATGTCTACACCCACTGGTGTGGTGTCCTCCCCATGTCTACACCCACTGGTGTGGTGTCCTCCCCATGTCTACACCCACTGGTGTGGTGTCCTCCCCATGTCTACACCCACTGGAGTGGTGTCCTCCCCCCATGTCTACACCCACTGGTGTGGTGTCCTCCCCCCATGTCTACACCCACTTGAGTGTCTGGAGTGGTGTCCTCCCCCCATGTCTACACCCACTTGAGTGTCTGGAGTGGTGCCTTTCCTCCATACTGTCCACTGGCTCGTCCTCTGGGTTAGTCCGTGTCTGGTGAGGTTAGCACAACGTATTGTGTACGTTGTGGCAGGTCAAGAGAACGGCCAGGTGCTTGTCTCCCGCACCACCGACTGAGTACATGCTCGCTAACATCTAGAGTACAGGAAAAGAAGGCAAAAAGGGGCTCTGTATAGAGTAATGTTCTGTACGTGAGAGTTTTAAGGCTTCGGGAAAATTATGACATAAACTACTACTTCTTCCTCTACACCGACGGATCTCAGCGCTCGGACTCGGGGCTCATGATTGTAAACTTAACGCTTTAAAACTGTTTCTCTAACATTTAAATTTAATTCAAACTTGGGTCCTCCTCCTTTCAGTTCAGCGTTTTAAAAGTGTGACTTTTAAAATCAACACTTTAGTTTCAACTTTTTTGTTCGCAGTGTTTACCCTGGCGCCTGGTCAGGAGTCCCTGAGGACCCTGAGACCGTACAGAGATCCCCGAAGACTCCACTAAAGTACTTGAGGACTCCCCTGAAGTCCCTTGGACACCCAGAGGAGTCTGCAGTTAGGAACGCGTTTACATTCGTTGCTTGATGTATAGTACACTAACTATACTATACACTAACCACTATACACTTCCCAGTCCACCCAGGACATACCGGTCCACGCGCTGGACTCTAACCAGTCCACATCTTTAAGATCCTAACCGGTCCACACTGACACTGAACCCCCTAAATGGTCAACATTGTAACTCATAACCAAGAATCCCTTAAACCAACCCCTGGGTTAGTGTGCCCTTACTCCTTGTACATACAACCTGCACGCTTTCGACTCCCAGACCCCCCCTCTTCCCCATCAGTGACTCTTCACCCCGGCCTGCAAGTGTGATCTCACACTAAAGACTTTGACTTCCCCTAATCTAACTTGTAGCACGGAAAACTACTCATCAGCTGGAGAACGACTTCAAAGATTCTACGCGGTTATAGTATCTAGGTTATAAGTCCACTTCCCCCCCCCCCTCCCCACATCCTCCAATCCTTCCAGACCCCTTCGAGTCCCCCAGACCCCCCTCCTCCCTCCTCCCCTCCCCCCTCATTTCATTAGCCGCGTCTTAATGACTCTGAAAACCACTTGAAACTATTCTCACTCTCCGGTCTTTAGCGAGTATTTGCTCGTCTCTTCCAGCAAGGTTCGCCGCGCGTGGGGTAGCTAGCGTTCACCTGCGTCTTGGAGTGTGCGTGTTTTTTCTCTGTGTGTCACTACCTGTTGCTGATGCTGGGTTCCCCCCTCCCCCTTACTCCGCAACCAGGTGAGACAGGTGTTGGCGGCAGGGGTGAGGGCAGCTGGTGGCAGCAGGGGTGAGGGCAGCTGGTGGCAGCAGGGGTGGCAGCAGAGGTGAGGGCAGGTGGTGGCAGCAGGGGTGAGGGCAGGTGGTGGCAGCAGGGGTGAGGGCAGCTGATGGCAGCAGGGGTGAGGGCAGGTGGTGGCGGCAGGGGTGAGGGCAGCTGGTGGCAGCAGGGGTGAGGGCAGCTGGTGGCAGCAGGGGTGAGGGCAGCTGGTGGCAGCAGAGGTGAGGGCAGCTGGTGGCAGCAGGGGTGAGGGCAGGTGGTGACAGCAGGGGTGAGGGCAGCTGATGGCAGCAGGGGTGAGGGCAGGTGGTGGCGGCAGGGGTGAGGGCAGCTGGTGGCAGCTGTGGTGAGGGCAGCTGATGACAGCAGGGGTGAGGGCAGGTGGTGGCAGCAGGGGTGAGGGCAGCTGGTGGCAGCAGGGGTGAGGGCAGCTGGTGGCAGCAGGGGTGAGGGCAGGTGGTGGCAGCAGGGGTGAGGGCAGCTGGTGGCAGCAGGGGTGAGGGCAGCTGGTAGCAGCAGGGGTGAGGGCAGCTGATGGCAGCAGGGGTGAGGGCAGGTGGTGGCAGCAGGGGTGAGGACAGCTGGTGGCAGCAGGCGTGAGGGCAGCTGATGACAGCAGGGGTGAGGGCAGGTGGTGGCAGCAGGGGTGAGGGCAGCTGGTGGCAGCAGGGGTGAGGGCAGCTGATGGCAGCAGGGGTGAGGGCAGGTGGTGGCAGCAGGGGTGAGGGCAGCTGGTGGCAGCAGGGGTGAGGGCAGCTGGTGGCAGCAGGGGTGAGGGCAGGTGGTGGCAGCAGGGGTGAGGGCAGGTGGTGGCAGCAGGGGTGAGGGCAGCTGGTGGCAGCAGGGGTGAGGGCAGCTGGTGGCAGCAGGGGTGAGGGCAGCTGGTGGCAGCAGGGGTGAAGGCAGGTGGTGACAGCAGGGGTGAGGGCAGGTGGTGGCAGCAGGGGTGAGGGCAGCTGGTGGCAGCAGGGGTGAGGGCAGCTGGTGGCAGCAGGGGTGAGGGCAGGTGGTGGCAGCAGGGGTGAGGGTAGGTGGTGGCAGCAGGGGTGAGGGCAGCTGGTGGCAGCAGGGGTGAGGGCAGCTGGTGGCAGCAGGGGTGAGGGCAGGTGGTGGCGGCAGGGGTGAGGGCAGCTGGTGGCAGCAGGGGTGAGGGCTGCTGGTGGCAGCAGGGGTGAGGGCAGCTGGTGGCAGCAGGGGAGGCAGCAGGGGTGAAGGCAGCAGGGGTTGCAGCAGGGGTGAGGGCAGCTGGTGGCAGCAGCAGGGGTGGCAGCTGGTGGCAGCTGGTGGCAGCTGGTGGAAGCAGGGGTGAGGGCAGCTGGTGGCAGCAACTGGTGGCAGCAACTGGTGGCAGCAGGGGTGAGGGCAGCTGGTGGCAGCAGGGGTGAGGGCAGCTGGTGGCAGCAGGGGTGAGGGCAGCTGGTGGCAGCAGGGGTGAGGGCAGCTGGTGGCAGCAGCAGGGATGGCAGCTGGTGGCAGCAGGGGTGAAGGCAGCTGGTGGCAGCAGGGGTGAGGGCAGCTGGTGGCAGCAGCAGGGGTGGCAGCTGGTGGCAGCAGGGGTGAGGGCAGCTGGTGGCAGCAGGGGTGGCAGCAGCTGGTGGCAGCAGGGGTGAGGGCAGCTGGTGGCAGCAGCTGGTGGCAGCAGGGGTGAGGGCAGCTGGTGGCAGCAGGGGTGAGGGCAGCTGGTGGCAGCAGGGGTGAGGGCAGCTGGTGGCAGCAGGGGTGAGGGCAGCTGGTGGCAGCAAGGGTGGCAGCAGCAGGGGTGGCAGCAGCAGGGGTGGCAGCAGGGGTGAGGGCAGCAGGGGTGACAGCAGGGGTGAGGGCAGCTGGTGGCAGCAGCAGCAGCAGCAGGGGCGGGGGGTGGAGGAGAGCCAGGGAGGGCAGGAGGCGGCCACAGTCGCTCACCGCCCGTCTCTGGACGCAGTTGTCGGCGCTCCCTGGCACAGTGCCTCTCTGAGCGGCTCTCCCATAGTGCCACGCTGAGCGGCTCTCCCACAGTGCCACGCTGAGCGGCTTCCCCAGTCTCACCAATAGCGGCTCACTCTGATCTGATTGACTTCCTTTAAGTGCCACAGTAAATGACTTTCTCAAAGTATCAAACTGCCCAGTTCCACTACAGTGCCAAACCGAACAACTCTTATTATCGCATTTTTCACCTTAAATACGTCATAGTGCAAACACAATGACGTTCCCTCACGGCTACTTTGAGTCTACTTAAGTCTACTACTTAAGTCTACTACTTAAGTAGCATTTTAGCTTAAATAACTTCATTATACTTTCCTGTTTGGTGACTTATCTGGCTTTGGTTACTGGTGACTGTACTTACACTTACTTCAAGTGCTCAGGTACACTTTGCAGTGTACTTAACAGCCTTAAGTGTTCAGATTCTCGATGGCGTATCTACGTGTATTCAAATGTACACTCAAAAGTGTACTTCTGCACTCGTGAACAAGTACACCCAGTAGTGTACCTTCACGTGAACAAGTACACCCAGTAGTGTACCTTCACGTGAACAAGTACACCCAGTAGTGTACCTTCACGTGAACAAGTACACCCAATAGTGTACCTTCACGTGAACAAGTACACCCAGTAGTGTACCTTCACGTGAACAAGTACACCCAATAGTGTACCTTCACGTGAACAAGTACACCCAATAGTGTACCTTCACGTGAACAAGTACACCCAATAGTGTACCTTCACGTGAACAAGTACACCCAGTAGTGTACCTTCACGTGAACAAGTACACTCAGTAGTGTACCTTCACGTGAACAAGTACACCCAATAGTGTACCTTCACGTGAACAAGTACACCCAATAGTGTACCTTCACGTGAACAAGTACACACAACAGTGTACTTGATCACGTGTATACACTGTCTGGCAATCGTCATAACTCTATGGCGAGCTCGATAGACCTCCATCTATCAGAGGTCTAAGCCAAAGGGGACTAATAATAATAGTAATAATAATAATTATTATTTTTATTATTATTATTAAATTATCAATAAAATAGTCCTCAAAAGCCATAGGCAATTTTAAGTAGCTTTAACTCCCGTCGTTTTTTTTTTAATTTAAAAACAAAAAGTAACTCCCGTCACTGAAAGTAAAAAAAAAAGAAGTTTTTATATATTTTTTTTACCCATTGAGACATTTAAATATTATGTTTTAATGTTGCAGTTCTTGATCAAAGTTGCTACTATGGTTGCACCGTCCGCCTCAAGGGGGTTAAAAGCCAATATGGAAGGAAAATATATCTAATTACACAAGCATTGGAAAGTTTTATGTGTAAAAATTTTCTTGATATTTTTTTTCCGTCATTTAAGGTTAAAATAGGTAAGGGTGGGGGGGGGTGTCCCAGCCGGGTGAGAGGGGGGGGAGGGGTCTCCAAGCCGGGTGAAAGGGGGGGTTTCCAAGCCGGGTGAGAGGGTAGGTTTCCCAGCCGGGTGAGACGGCACTTAAATGTGAATCACACAGTGCCAGCGAGGCACTATACTAGCCGAACCATCGTCTGTTCTCACAAGACAACACCGACAAACACTGGCAGTTTAAACCAGGACCTAGAAGGGGACTTGGGCGAGTGAGACTTGAGCTGAGAGTGAGCCTTGAGCTGAGAGTGAGCCGAGAAAGGCTTTGATTAGCGGGTTACCGTGTCAAGATGGACCCGGGCAAGATCTTCCAGATCATCACTAACAGCACGCTCCTGGGTGAGTACCTTCCCTCCTCCCCCCTGGTGTCCCTGCCTTGTTGTGGTGTCCCTCAGACTGTATTGTTGTGGTGTCCCTGCCTTGTTGTGGTGTCCCTCAGACTGTATTGCGGTGTCCCTGCCTTGTTGTGGTGTCCCTGCCTTGTTGTGGTGTCCCTCAGACTGTATTGTGGTGTCCCTGCCTTGTTGTGGTGTCCCTCAGACTGTATTGTTGTGGTGTCCCTGCCTTGTTGTGGTGTCCCTCAGACTGTATTGTGGTGTCCCTGCCTTGTTGTGGTGTCCCTCAGACTGTATTGCCCAACCTGTCCTCCAACAAAGAACGTCACTTTTCGCTGGTATGCGTTTCATAAGGCCAAAAATTGCCGTACTGAAAAAAATGGAAGCGGCTGGCGAAAGTGACGTTACTGCCCCGTTTTCTGTTTTGGGTCCTCTGGTAGGTTAGCAGACGACACTTTAAACTGACCGTTTTCTTCACGCTGGGGAACCTTAGGAGGACGAGCTTGGGTTTGCGTCTCGAGACTGTCTTGTTAAACACATTTGCAGTTCTGTATTCGTGTGATGTTTGAGAAAGATGGACACTGGCCACAGGTAAGATGAGAGTGCTGTAGTCTGAAGCATTATATAAGGCTATTAAGTTGCGTAACCTTTATATTTATTTATTTATTTTATATATTTATTTTTTATATATTTATTTACATATTATATATTTATATGTATTTATTAACCTTTATAACCATCCTCCTGAAATTATAGTACTTGCATTAGGTATTTGGTCGAAAGTACCAATATGTAGTGAAGGACCACCAGTAACTACTTGTTGCACTAGATTTTTCTCCAGTCTTAAAAAATAAAAAGCTGAAATACATACTTAAATATTCCTAGAATTGTATATATATACGTGCTGTATTAGGCCTAAGACAACGTATATACGTGCTGTATTAGGCCTACGACAGCGTATATACGTGCTGTATTAGGCCTACGATAGCGTATATACGTGCTGTATTAGGCCTACGATAGCGTATATACGTGCTGTATTAGGCCTACGATAGCGTATATTAGGCCTAGGAGAGCTAGAAGAGGTGTTGTTGTTTAAGATTCGCTACCTGGAACAAAAAGTTCCAAGCAGCACGGGCTATGGTGAGCCCGTAGTGGCCTCCAGAGGTTACATTAGGTCTTATATGTTTGTTGTCATTGAGAGAGTTTGTAGTTTGTCCAAATTCAGCAATACTTAAGTCAGCTATTAGTTCTTTTATCGTAGGAGGATGAGCTGTAATTGGCGTGTAGTGTAGTTCCCCCTACAATGCCCTCGTGTTCGCCTCGTGAGACATCTATATAGTAGGTATATAACATTATTCTAGCTATATAACTGTCGTACCTAGTAGCCAGAACTCACTTCTCAGCCTACTATGCAAGGCCCGATTTGCCTAATAAGCCAAGTTTTCATGAATTAATTGTTTTTCGACTACCTAACCTACCCAACCTAACCTAACCTAACTTTTCCGGCTACCTAACCTAACCTAACCTATAAAGATAGGTTAGGTTAGGTTAGGTAGGGTTTTTTAGGTTCGGTCATATATCTACGTTAATTTTAACTCGAATAAAAAAAAAATGACCTCAAACATAATGAAATGGGTAGCTTTATCATTTCATAAGAAAAAAATTTGAGAAAATATATTAATTCAGGAAAACTTGGCTTACTAGGCAAATCGGGCCTTGCATAGTAGGCTGAGAAGTGCATTCTGGCTACTAGGTACGACATAACTATTATATAACATTATTCTATATATAACTATTTACATACGTGACTAGTATGTTCTATATCTATATTAATATAAATGCAAATGTTCGTTTATTCAGAATCGCTAATCTCCGAAAGTTCTCTACTGATTGCGTTGAAATTTTGACACAACGTTCCATTCGAATGGAGATAGTGGGGGAGGACGAGGGGACGGGGGAGAGGGGAATGGAGGGGAGGACGGGAGAGTGAGGGATGATTGGGGAGAGGACGAGGGGACGAAGAGGGGGGGATTGGTTTGGGGGGGTGAGGGGACGGGGGAGGGGGGAATGGTGGGGTGGACAACGGGACGGGGGGATGGTAGGAAGGATGAGGGGATGAGGGAGTGGGGAATAGTGGGGAGGACAGGGTGAAAGAAGGAGGGTTGTTGAGGTCGGGTACAGTTAGTGTTTTAATATATGCAGTTATATAAATGCGATAAGGAATTATCTGGCTCTTACTGTTGTTATTGTTGCAAGCTCCCGTCCTAGCTGGTTCTTATCCCCCCCCCCAGATTCTTACGAACGTCTAAAGGCCCCACTAAGAAGGCCCCACTAAGAAGGCCCCACTAAGAAGGCCACTTCATGCCGACATGACTACATAGCACATGGAAGGGATACGAGGACATGACGCGAACTAATATATGACTGAGTGAGAGAACGATGCCTCTCTAACCATCCGGGATCGAACGCCGACCTGCAAGAAGCGAGGCCGTAGCTCTACCGGGGTTTCTTTATTTCATAACGGCGCGAGTTCTGTTACAGCGATGTCTCGATGACTCCCAACAGGACCAATTATATTTAATTATACTCCAGAGTCCTGAACAGATATGCAAGTTCACTCCCATTATATGATCTTAATTTTTTCTCCTATATATCCCTTTGATGATGTCTCACTAGGAGCAGTCCTATGTACACCCCTCTTGCTCCTGTCTAGACCTGTGTCAATAGGAGTATCCGGGAGCTCCTTGACGAAGACACTATCATCGTGCGTGATTGGGTATAAGCTCCTGGGCTCGCTTACGAGCAGGTAATTGGTGCGGGTCTCGTAGCGAGTGAGGGGGGCGAGGGAGGCTGGCAGACCAACTTCTCGCTATAAGTACAGTATTTCATTCGCTAATTTAGATTGACTTTCCTTTCGTGAGTTAAGGGTGCTTTGATGGGTGTGTGTGTGTGTGTGTGCGTGTGTGTGTGTGTGTGTGTGTGTGTGTGTGTGTGTGTGTGTGTGTGTGTGTGTGTGTGTGTGTGTGTGGCGAGTACTTTGACAGGTGTCTAGAAGATGCTTTGACAGGTGCTTAAAGAGGTCTGTGACGTAGTTTGACAAGTGTGTGGTACGTGGTTTAAGAGGTGTGAGGCAGGTGTTTTAACAGACATGTAACAGGGGTGTGTGTGTGTGGCAGATGCTTTGACAGGTGTGTGAGATGATCTAAGAGGTCTGTGACGTACTTTGACAGGTGTGTGAGGTGCTCTAAGAGGTTTATAATGTACTTTGACAGGTGTGGTTTGGCTCCCTCTATGTGTTCCTTCTCTGGCGATTGAGTAGTGACGTGGCTTGTGATCCACTCTGCTGTTGGTATACCCAATTCGTCTCGACGGCCTGTCATCACAAGTATACTTGACCTGTCAATCAAAACGGTTTATTTAAAAAAAACTAATCAATAACGACATCCGGTCTGACTAATAACGGCAACCGATCAATCAGAACCAAAGCTAAAATTAAGTATTAACTTCACGCAAGATTAATCGGGATTAAAAAAACTTAATCCTGATTTAATCTAAAAGATTAATTTCATCTTTAAAAAAAATTAAAAGATTAAATTAGATTTGTAATTTAATTTATGGTTTTTCACTCATTATTTTCTGGGTGAACTAAAATTTCTGCAAATGATCGATCATTTAAAGTCCTGATCATTTGGGCGACTGAGTTGACAGTTTTGTTTCATCCAAGTTCGTTAGTATTCTTTAAGTTCGCTGCTATCATGGCTATCTTAGATAGATGGTTTACTGTAATTTTATGTAGAGTAACTCTTGTTATAAATGTACAGAAATTTATGATTTTTTTTTTAAATTTGAATTAGAGGCCTAAGGCCAAAAAAAATCGTATTAGTAAATGAAATCGGCTTGTGAAACTGACATATCGTCCCGTTTTCTGTTACGGGTCCTCTGGTAGGTTAGGATAAAGGGCCACTTTTAGTATGACAGTTTCTTAACGTTGGGGAAACCGTTAGGCGGACGGACGGGTTGTGTACTAGTTTGAATCTGGCGCGCAGATATCAGCTGGCCTGGAAGATGCCGTTAGCGGCGCGGGAGTCCAGAGAGTAACGGATTATACTCCAGAGACCCGGCTTGGCGGCTTCCAGTAATGACTTAGTCCCATGGCTGTGGTTCTGGAAGCTCAGCTACCTTCCAATTATACCCTCCGTCCCCTTCATTGAGATTGTTTGAGATTGTCTCATCCGCCTCTGTAATGTATCTGTGGAATTCATTATCTCTCTCTCTCTCTCTCTCTCTCTCTCTCTCTCTCTCTCTCTCTCTCTCTCTCTCTCTCTCTCTCTCTCTCTCTCTCTCTCTCTCTCTCTCTCTCTCTCTCTCTCTCTCTCTCAATCTCTCTCTCATTTATATTGGATTCATTTATTAATGTTGACATTTGCATGTAGTTTTCTAAATTTCGTTATTACTGTATCAAGTTATTCTTACTTTAGTTATAACTGGATCAAGTTATTCTAACTTTAGTTAGAGCTGTATCAAGTTAATCGAACGAGTTTTTATTCGTACATTCAGCTCGTACAAGTTATTATTTAAAAAATTTATTCTAACTTAATCAACAAGAATTCTTGGGTGCAGTTAACTGCTGTTCTCGCGGCCGATTGCTGTTGAAGAACAACATTGCAAGTTCTGCAGCCCAAACAGCAATGGTTCAGTTCTGTATTTAGCTGGAGCTGCACAAAGGCCTTCGCTAAAATATGTTTTATGCTTCACAGGATCGCCTGCTGTCTTCCATCAGACGTGGGGAAGTGGGGGAGGGGGAGTCTGGGGGCATGGGTGGGGGGGGGGGGACCTTTTTTTTATTTCCGTGATCAAAAGGCCAATTATCAAGGTCGCTTTGGACCAGCAGAGGGTCCCTGCCTTTTGTTGCAACATCACCATCGCTTGCGAAACCTTACGATCACCAGCGGCTTTTGTATTGCTGCGGAGGGAAGAAAATACCTCTCGGGCATCTTGCTGTAATTGCCTCCCTTAACGATGAAACTGTTCAATGGTCTGGCTGTCGATTAGCACGTGTTTATGAAGGCTTTAACGTGAGTACTGCACACACACACTGCCGCTCTGATCGAATACCTTCTTGAGGTTATCTTGAGATGATTTCGGGGCTTTAGTGTGCCCGCGGTCCGGTCCTCGACCAGGCCTCCACCCCCAGGCCGTGACAGCTGACTAACACCCAGGTACCTATTTTACTGCTAGGTAACAGGGGCATAGGGTGAAAGAAACTCTGCCCATTGTTTCTCGCCGGCGCCTGGGATCGAACCCGGGACCACAAGATCACAAGTCCAGCGTGCTGTCCGCTCGGCCGACCGGTAAACCTTGTGGGTTTGTTTTATCTGTTACCGAGGAATGGTGTTGGTTCTTGATGTCACGGATTTAATTGATGAGATGTTAAGATTTTTTTTTTTTGGGGGGGGGGAGGTAGAGATGGGTCGTGGTGTGAGGGGTAGTAAAGGCCTGGGGGTGATGGGGGAGGGGGGAAAAAGAATGCACCATAAATGAAAGGTGAAACGCCACTGAAGAGTCAACCAACACAACACTTGTACCCCCATTAGAGTATTTTCTTTCAGGAACTTCTTTTCGACGGCTCATAAAACAGAGGAAAGGGTCCTGAAAGATATTGTTGATAGGAACGTTATCCCTACAGACAAAAATCAGAAGATACAATTGACAATTTACTAGAAAACCCAAAAAAACGGCCAATCTACTCTTGAAAAATTCCCTAATACCAAGTAGAACGCCTTGAAGGAGACCAACGTCGTCTATGCCTTTAAATGCCCACTTGGGGACTGTCAGCCCCAAAGAACTCAGTATATAGGCAAGACAACAACATCTCTTTCCAGGCGATTAACAATGCACAAACAACAGGGCTCCATCAAGGAACATATAATCTGTTCCCACAACCAGACCATCACCAGAGAAATCTTAACAAACAACACAGAAATCATCGATAGGTACAGTGATAGCAGGCGGCTCGACATCTCCGAGGTACTACACATCAAAAAGTCAACACCAGTCACAATGTGTCTGTGTTTAATATTTACTATCTGTATGTGCAGAATCGAGTTATTAATTCTTGGACCCCGCTTTTCTAACCAATTTATTTTTCCTGTTATGTCTACTACATATATTGTTCATACACACACACATCCCCATAAAGCAGCCCGTAGCAGCTGTCTAACTCCCAGGTACATATTTACTGCTAGTGAACAGGTACACCAGGGTAAAAGAAACTCTGTCCATTTGTTTCTACCACTCTGCCGGGGGTCGAACCCGGGCCCTCAGCGCTACTCACCTATTTGTGCTTGTGGGGGGTTGAGCTTTAGCTCTTTGATCCCGCCTCTCAACTGTCAATCAGGTTCCTGATTGACAGGAACTGGTGTACAGGTTCCTGAGCCTACTGGGCTCTATCATATCTACATTAAAAACTGTGTATGGAGTCAGCCTCCAGCACATCACTGCCTAGTGCATTCCATTTTTTAACTACTCTGACACTGAAAAAATTATTTCTAACGTCTCTAGCGTCCAACAGGCAAGCCCCAGCTACGGTACAAAGACGTATGCAATAGGGACCTGAAAGCCATGGACGTCAATTTTGCTACGTGGGAAACACTGTCCGCAGACCGTTCAGCCTGGAGGCAGGCTGTTCAAAGAGGTCTCTCCAAGTTCGAGGAGTCACTTGCCAATAAATCGGAGGCAGAGAGACAGATAAAGAAAGCCGGTAACCTGGAAGACAGACCAGACTCAGACTTCGCTTGTGCTCAGTGTGGGAAGGAAAGGGAACTATGAGGGGGGAAAGCACCAATCCATTACGACTATATAGTACTTGGAAGGGGTCAGAATAAGGATTTGGGATGGGACGGGGGGGAAAGGAATGGTGCCCAACCATTTGGACGGTCGGGGATTGAACACCAGACGCTGCACCAGGACCGACAACCAGAGCACAACTCCTTAGTCTCCCGAGACTGATGGAGGCCTACTACTGGTGGTCAACAGATGACGGTGGTTATATAAAATAATTAATGTTTATTAATAACCAGTCCTTTACCAGTCTCCGTGGAGTAGTTGTAAGACACTCGCCTGGCGTTCCGCGAGCGCTATGTCATGGGTTCGTATCCTGGCCGGGGAGGATTTACTGGGCGCAAACCCTTAACTGTAGCCTCTGTTAAACGCAACAGTAAAATGTGTACTTGGATGAAAAAACGATTCTTCGCGGCAGGGGATCGTATTCCAGGGACCTGCCCGAAACGCTACGCGTACTATAGTGGCTGTACAAGAATGTAACAACTCTTGTATATATCTCAAAAAAAAATTAATATAACACTCGTCTTTCGTGTTGTAATGAGTGCATTAGTCTATTTTTCCCTGTCGCTTTACAATATGATTAAGCACAACGCTTATGGGTTAAATAACAACCCAGTTATCACAAGGACATTTTTATAAGGTGATCCGGTTATAAATGCTCCGTCACCTGGTGTAATTACCTCCAATTATAATTTCTTTGGAGGTTGAAAAAACTTTTGTTTTAAATGAGGCGCTGCCTTGTAGCTCCGGGGCATTAAAACGTTGGTGGTGGGGATTTTTGCGGCAGCAATTACTGTGAGTTTGGACACGGAACCACTCTGGAAAGTTTTTTTTGTGTGTGTGGGTTAAGATGGTGGCGCCGTGGCCCGTATAGGGGGTGGATGGTCCACCTGGAGCCTGTATATATGGTCCATGCTCCTCCCTCTCCGTCTCTCTTTGTTCTCCCTTCTATAGTCTCTTCTTCGCTCCTGTTGCAGTCCTCCCCTTCTCTCTTCTCTCTCTCTTTCCTCTCTTCTCTTCTCTTCTCCGTTCGAGAAGAGCTTAATAACTTTGGTCCCCCAAAAAGAGGCTTGGGTCTGAAGCCTACCATAATACCTAGGGATTGTCGCCACTAGGGGCGCCATACACAGTAAAATATATATATGCAAGTTTACGGTCATTCCTGCACTCACACACACACACACACACACACACACACACACACACACACACACACACACACACACACACACACACACACACACACACACACACACACACACACACACACTCACATGTGCTTGCATGCACACTCATTCACACTCACATGCACGCAGGCTGACACTCAAATATTCAGACGCTGGAGCTCAGCATACCTTTGAAATCCTAGCAGACATGAAAATATTTTTCCCAAATCCTCACTGAACTACGCCACTGAAGAAGACATATAGCGTATGTCTTACCTTAATGTCGGAGACGAATGCAGAATTGGGGTAAAAAACAGCAACAAAATAACTTTACTCGAGAATATAAGGGTAAGTCATCCACCACTAGCGGCCACCCAACTCATCCACCACCACCACCAGCGGCCACCCAACTCATCCACCACCACCAGCGGCCACCCAACTCATCCACCACCACCACCAGCGGCCACCCAACTCATCCACCACCACCAGCGGCCATCCAACTCATCCACCACCACCAGCGGCCTCCCAACTCATCCACCACCACCAGCGGCCACCTAACTCATCCACCACCACCAGCGGCCACCCAACTCATCCGCCACCACCAGCGGCCACCCAACTCATCCACCACCACCAGCGGCCACCCAACTCGTCCACCACCACCAGCGGCCACCCAACTCATCCACCACCACCACCAGCGGCCACCCAACTCATCCACCACCACCACCAGCGGCCACCCAACTCATCCACCACCACCACCAGCGGCCACCCAACTCATCCACCACCACCAGCGGCCACCCAACTCATCCACCACCACCAGCGGCCATCCAACTCATCCACCACCACCACCAGCGGCCACCCAACTCATCCACCTTTATATTACCAACATTCATCACCAACTTCCGTGTTATTTCGTGGTAAGATGAACTCATTTCTGATTATTTCACGTTTTTACATTCATCACTAGCATTATGGTAAGCAAATACGCTATGTTAATTTTTGTACAGAAAAAATCAAGGTTTTGGGTGGCTTTAGGTGGCTTTGGATGGTTTTCGGGTAACTTTGGATAGCTTTGAGTAGCTTTGGATGGTTTTGGGTAGTTTTGGATGGTTGTTTGGGTGGCTTTGGATGGCTTTGGATAATTCTGTGGACCGCAGGAGACAATGAGAGGCGTATAGGGAAAATAATGCAGACGGCGAGCCACAACAACTTGGTTGAAAATTTAGACACCCACATCCAATACAGCTGGAAATAAACGACTTTATAATGGTCCAGGAAGGGGCCCCCGGAACGTCTTGATCTCCTGTATTTCCGGATGTGTGCGAGACGGGCGAGGCTAGAGGCCTTAGTTCAATCTCGCAATATTACTCCACAACTTTATCACTGATCTATCACACTATTGTGATTTTTATTAGTAGCAATCAGTTCGAACTGGAATAAAAAGATTGAATCATAATTATTTGACAGTTTGAACCAAACATTGACGTGACAATAAGGTGACAACGTGAAGTGCACGACACGTGGAGGACACATGCACGACACGTGGATGACACATGGTGGACGAAACAGGTGGATCATCAAATAATTTGTTCTAGTGCATGGTAGGTGCCTCGTATGCCCCAATGAATCTTCTGTAGTTTCTTGTGTTCTTGTGTTTACAACTCAGTAAGTGTAAGTGGACATGACTATTCAACGACACAAATTATTCACTCAAAATGAAAAAAATTTATTTAAACATTTAAAAAATGAAATGAAACATCATCCCCTCATGACGGGACATGAGGGACTCCTGGAGCCACCCATCACTGTATTGTTGTATTTGATTGATACAGTTGAAGACAAGAATACACAAGTGTGAGGAACAGCTTGAGGGGGAGTTCAATACGAGCCTTGAACGAGAGTCATTAATCGAGGCGGTGGACTCTCAGAGAGGCAGGCGTGTTGCATGAAGTTCCTCGCACATCTCAAGGAACCTGGCGAGAATGGTGACCATTCTCAAGGCGGCGAGGATGCCAGGAAGCCAACATTAAGAAATAGAGGGAGGTGATGAAGCAGAATGACAGATTAACAGGACGGAGAAAGAGAAGGAATTAGCCTGATTCTATAATCCAGGAAAAGCATAAAAACCAGTTATAACGAGGCATTAAGTGCCCCTGAGGCATCTGAAAGCTAGCAGGCGGGGCCCAGGAGCTAAACATGTCCCGATAACATAATAAGTAGGCAGTCTCATGGGTGTGCGTACTCACGGTACTCACTAACGCAGGTGGGTACCTGTGCAGGCGATGAGTCACAATAACGTGGCTGAAATATGTTGACCAGACCACACACTAGAAGGTGAAGGGACGACGACGTTTCGGTCCGTCCTGGACCATTCTCAAGTATATTGTGTACCTTGTGTTTATATTTTGACTTGTGTGAGGAGAGCTGGGAAGGAGTGAGATTAATTGTATTTCTTCCACCTGAATTTAATTAATCTATTTTTTATTGTCAATTTTTGGACGGGTTTCAGAGAAATGAAGTTGTGGAAGGTTTACTGATGGGTTAATTGTTACTTCTCTCTCTCTCTCTCTCTCTCTCTCTCTCTCTCTCTCTCTCTCTCTCTCTCTCTCTCTCTCTCTCTCTCTCTCTCTCTCTCTCTCTCTCTCTCTCTCTCTCTCTCTCTCTCTCTTCTCTTCTCTTCTCTTCTCTTCTCACACACAAGTCAGTATCCCTAATTTGCATACCATGAAAAGTGATGGGGAAGATTGTGAGAAAGAGATAACAGTATATTTGAAGAGTATGGACCTTGTAACAGAGCAGCAGCAAGAGTTCAGGGAGAGTAAGAGTCAGTGTGAAGAGTGAGATCTCTGAGTGGCTTGATGTAACTAGAGGAAGAGAAGGGAATTATGAGGAGAAGGCGCTAAGTCAAGAACAATATATGTGTAGCACTTTGAAGGGATTAAGATGAGGACGGTACTCACCTAGTTGTGTTTGCGGGGGTTGAGCTCTGGCTCTTTGGTCCCGCCTCTCAACCGTCAATCAACTGGAGTACAGATTCCTGAGCCTATTGGGCTCTATCGTATCTATATTTGAAACTGTGTATGGAGTCAGCCTCCACCATAACACTACTTAATGCATTCCATTTGTTAACTACTCTGACACTGAAAAAAATCTTTCTAACGTCTCTGTGGCTCATCTGGGTACTAAGTTTCCACCTGTGTCCCCTTGTTCGTGTTCCACCCGTGCTAAACACATTCCTTCCCCACCTTTGGAAAGGGGGAGATGAGGGAGGAGAGGGAAAGAGAGGAGATTGGGAGAGGGGGATGGTGAGAAGCGGTGGGGGGGGGGAAGGTGGACAGAGTCGAAGATGGGGTAGAAGAAAGGGGAGATAAGGGAAGAGAAATGGGAAGGGAAGAAGGGAGAGAGATTAGGGCACAGCCGGGTACCCCTTCACATACGTCATACCAGTCCTGCAAAATGCAGCTCCAACAATGAGTCCGTATGTAGTCAAGAACAAGACAAAATTAGAAACAATTCAGAGATATGTGCCAGTAGACTAGTCCGCCTAAAGTGAGAGATAGCAGTTACGAAGAAGGCCGTTAGGAATTAAACCTCACGTCGCTGTTAAACAGAACAATTATGGAGACATAATTCCCACATACAAAATTCTCAATACAATTGACAAGGTAGATAAAGCCAGAATACTTAGCAAGGATGATATACACGTTCAAGGGACACAAGTGGGAGCTGAATATCCAACTCTGTCACAGAGACATTACAAAAAATAATTTTAGCGTCGCAGTAAACAACAAATTAAATGTAGTAAGAAGTGTGGTTGGAGGTTATCTTGGTTATCTTGAGATGATTTCGGGGCTTTAGTGTCCCCGCGGCCCGGTCCTCGACCAGGCCTTCACCCCCAGGAAGCAGCCCTGACAGCTGACTAACACCCAGGTACCTATTTTACTGCTAGGTAACAGGAGCATAGGGTGAAAGAAACTCTGCCCATTGTTTCTCGCCGGCGCCTGGGATCGAACCCAGGACCACAGGATCACAAGTCCAGCGTGCTGTCCGCTCGGCCGACCGGCTCCCTAGAGAGGCATATTCCATACACACTTTCAAATATAGATATGATACAACCCAATAGGCTCAGAAAACTGACCTCCAGTTGGTAGGATATTTAAGAGGCGAAACCACAGAGCCGAAGCTCAACTCCCGCAAGCACAGCTGGGTAAGAACACCCCCCCCACCACCAAGCGTAAAGCCCTTCTCTCAAGCAGGTGATGACAAACTCTCTCCTTAAGATGCCACAGGACAAAGAGCGCGCCACCACACACACTCCACACCGAGGCCATGATATAGTCCTCTCCGGTTAAGGCACTACGGGCTCACCATAGCCTGTGCTACTTGGAACTTTTTGTTCCAAGTAGCAAATCTTTAACAACAACATCTCCGGTTAATATTTTGGTAGTGACTAACGCTGTCCCCCACTTTGCTACGCTCTACCCGGCCGCTTAAGCGTATATATACGCAAGGAATCACCACTCCCCTGACCATTCCTCACCCCCGTCCCATCCCCAAATCCTTATCCTGGCCCCTTCCAAGGGCTATATAGTCGTAATGGCTTGGCGCTTTCGACTGATAGTTCCCTTCCCCTGATGTCTCTATAATGTGATTTCTAGTTTTTTTAGAGTGCGCATATACGCGTTTCTATCAAAAGTTAACTATGATGAATAATTGGTTTTTACGTAACTCATCGAGGTTTTGTTAAACACACCAATATCCCAGATGAGCTAAGATAGTCATTGATGAGTTACGTCGATGGTCATGATTCCTTATCTTTTTTTTTGTTTGCATGAAAAACAACTCCAAATGGAGTTGTTCATTCACCCTTTCGTTCCTCCGAACACACACATATATATATATATATATATATATATATATATATATATATATATATATATATATATATATATATATATATATATATAATATAATATAATATAATATAATATAATATAATGAAATGTTAAACTCACTTGTCGCAAATTACAATTTCAAGCAGCTGAGCCTTGACCAGCTGGTGGATCACTCCGGCTGGTCCTCTAAGACAGGTCACTTACTTTCCCCTCGAAAATACTCTTCGGCAAGAGATTTACAGAAACAATTTCAAGCGGTCCTCTTTCCCTCCTGAAAAATATGTGAATTCTATCCGGAGGCAAAATTTGGTTCTTTGTGTGGTGCTCCCTGCGGCCGGCGGTGTGGACGACGGCGCCCCTAACTAGCGAGGGTAGACCAGTATACAGCTGTTAGACGCAAGTACGTTTCTTTTTTACGCCATAGAGCGATATATATATACGCAGGACCCCTTACCATCCCCCCCTTTTCATTCCTCTGGCGACAAAGGTCTCGGCCGTTCACGGAGACATTACCTGGTGGGAACCCCACGGCTGCTGCCTCCTGCTACCCTCTCTCTCTCACACACACACATTTGGGTCCTCGTGGTCGAGTAGAGAGCGTTCAGGATTTGCAGCTCAAGGGCCTTTGGATTATATTTCCCGGCCGAGTTTCTTTCACTTGATGTCTCTGTTTACTTAGGAGTAAGTGGGTACTCAGGAGTGGGTCAGCTGTTGTTGGCTGTATCCTGGGGGATATGTGTGAAAGAGAGAGAAAAAATACTTAGTAGGTATGGTAGAGAAAGATAGGACGGGATTAGATGGTTAGACAGGCGGGGGTCCAAGAACTAGCCCCTAGATCCTGCAGGTACATATAGTAAATATACACATGCACACTAAAACCCACACCCCCCACACCCCCTGTTAAGAGGCGGGACCAAAGAGCCATAGCTCAACCCCCGCAAGCACAACTAGGTGAGTACACACACACACTAAACCAAGCACACACACAAACACACACCTGTTGATTGACGGTTGAGAGGCGGGACCAAAGAGCCAGAGCTCAACCCCCGCAAGCACAACTAGGTGAGTACACACACACACACACACACACACACACACACACACACACACACACACACACACACACACACACACACACACACACACACACACACACACACACACTGTCACTGGGGAAACTCGGATATTTCTCGATTGGGATTCAGTGGCCACACTTGGCGTTTTCACGGGTGAGTCTCCGAGGTAATGGACACTTTAAAATTCCTTTATCGACGTAGTCCCTCGGGCTCCCGTGTCCGGACCCTGAAAACAATCTCAGCTCTACCATATTTTATATATATATAATTTACCAGCAATTATTATCCTTGCCTAACAACACCTTCAAAGTAAAAAAGGAACGAATCAGTAACTTGGAGGGAAAAACTCTATGATCAATAAAAAAGTCTAAACCAGTGTGACTTTATCTAGCCCGGTCGGCACAGTGGCGGCCTTACTTGTTGCAGGGTCGGCGTTCGATCCCCCGAGGTCCCAAGTGGATTGGCACGCATCCCTTCCACTTGCTGTATGATACAGGTGCAGTATTTTCTCCTCTCAATTATATTGTATTTGTAAGCTGGGATATGAGGACGGTGTGTGCATAGGCGTCCATAAACCCGTTATAGAGCATCGGGGGATCGAACGCCGACTTTGTAAGTCGCAAATTAGTCGCTATTTTTTTCCACAGCACACGATCCAACAATTGTTTTGCATCCAGGAGCCTGTGGGATGACCTCTGTAGGATATCATCCTCTCTGGGATGACCTCCATAGGATATCATCATCCCTGGGATGCCCTCTGTAGGATATCATCCTCTCTGGGATGACCTCCATAGGATATCATCATCCCTGGGATGCCCTCTGTAGGATATCATCCTCTTTGGGATGACCTCAGTAGGATATCATCCTCCCGTATGATGACCTGTGTAATGCACCCTTGAGATGTCTACTACACTCGAGAAATTAAAAATCATAAAACCATAAATGGTGGTTCAATTACAGTTTAGTACATGTATATGGCGCTAACGACCCGGTTCTAACGACGCGTGAGGTCTTGCCTCATCATCGTAAGGGCTCATGAGCTTGCATTTACTGGGATTAAAGTCGAGAAGCCAATAATCAGACCATATATACGTGTGTGTGTGTGTGTGTGTGTGTGTGTGTGTGTGTGTGTGTGTGTGTGTGTGTGTGTGTGTGTGTGTGTGAACTTTTTGAGTGCTTTCACGTGTCATAAAGTCTAAGGTTGAGTAACAGTGCTCGAGTGAGCGCTCAGGACTCGCCTCACTGGCGCTTAATGACCAATGTTTGCCCAGACCTCCTTCATCCTGGAGCTCATATATATATATACACCCTACACCGAATATATCTACAAACATGAGTATATATATATATATATATATATATATATATATATATATATATATACATATATATATATATATATATATATATATATATATATATATATATATATATACTTCCCTTGGACACATACGTAGTTCATGAAAATACTTTATCCTATATATACCTACTAAATAAATGTGCTCCCTTCCTTGGGTGAATGTACTGTAAAAATATATGTTTTTCCCTTTTTATATGGAGGGCAATAATGTACTCTGCCATGAGTATATAACCATCTATGAATATATTTATTGCTTGATTATACTTTTTGGTGTAGTTCATAAGTATACCCCCTATTCTGGGGCACGGTTGGTACAAAACGTGCCCGCCTCTGGCTGTATATTTTTCCTGAGAAGGTTCATGGTTGAGCTTGGGGCATAAAGGGTATTTTCATGGGTATGAAAATTATTTTCTCTCTACCCTCTTTCCCCTCATCTCTCCCTTGGTCTTCCCCGCCACCCTCGTCTCCTTCTCTCAGAAAATTTATTATTAAGTACTGAGAAAATATTGGTTCTGGATCTTTTATTCTCCCTTTTCCCCTATCTCCTTTGTCCCTATGTCTCCTAAATCCCTCTTTTTCCCCTCCCCTTTGCCCCCTCTTTCGTTCTTCACGTGTCCTCCTTCCATTCCTCCCTACTCCTTCCTCCCCCTTTCTTAATGAAAATATAACACTTAAGAAACAATGAAATTTCTGAAGAATCTCCTGAGGAAATATCTTCGTACGATCATGAAAAACCCTTAGGATATCACAACCAATATTTCACATTTAACCACTCTTGAATCCATGAAAATTGAATGTTGTCAGTAGTTACAAATATATCTTAAATCATTTAACTTAGATTCACCTCAACCAGCTTATATTCGTCCCGTCCCGGACAGAGACGCTGTCCTCAGGGCTGTGCACAACCATTTCCGTCCCCTTTACCCATCCATCCGATCATGCTACAGTGGGGACTCTAAGCCTCTTTTTGGGGAGCATGAAATTGACTCCTGTGAAGGTGTCCAACAAGGTGATCCCATAGACCCCCCTCCTCCTTTTTCTGTTTAGCTATCAAAGAGGTCACTGATAGTCTGACAAGCGAGCTGAACATCTGGTACCTGGATGATGGCACTCTCGCCGGCACCCCGGATTCCAATTTGGAGGATATAAGGAAAATCCAGGAGCAAGGAGCAGCGTTGGGCCTCATTCTCAATGCATCCAAATGCGAAATAGTCTCCCGCAACCCAGACATCACAGGCCAAATTAAAACTTTTCTCCCAGACATTCTCGTTGTCGAGCCACCGGACTGCACCCTCCTCGGTGCCCCCATTGGCCCGAAAGCAATCGACGAGGGCCTGGATACAAAAATCACTGATCTAGGGAGAAAGCTGGACAGAATTGACAAGATTGATGCCCATGATGCTCTCTTCCTCCTCACAAGATGCCTATCGCTCCCTAAGTTGACTTACTTTCTGAGGTGTTCTTCGTATTATATCAGCCCCAAATTAAATGTGTATGACACCCTTCTGAGGTCACTGCTGGGGAAAGTCCTGAACCTTCCGTTGGACGACTCAATGGGAGCAAACAACTCTCCCTGTAAGACCTGGCAGCCTTGGAGTCCGCACAGCCTCCCAGATTACTCTACCAGCCTTCATTTCCTCCTCTCATGCATTGCACGTCCTCATAAGAGATATCCTACCAGAACCCTTGAGTGATTCAGCGGGAATACACAATCCAGCTTTCACTGAATGCTCAAATCAGTGGGATGCTCTTGCAGCCACAGCAACCATCATAGATCCAACAAAAAAAAAACAGTCCGGCTGAGACCACCCACTAGTGGGAAAAAAGCTGATGCCATGCTCAGTGCGGTAACATCAGACAAGGAGAAAGCCCGCCTCAGAGCAGTGGTGCTCCCCATGCAGGAGACTTCCTTCTGGCAGTACCCACGTCAGCAACGGACACGCGCCTAGATCCAGAATTCCTTCGTGTAGCAGAGGCCCTCCGCCTTGGTGCCCCAATTCACACTGAATACAAGTGTATTTGCAACAGGGTGGAAGCAGACCAATATGGACTGCATTGGTTGAACTGCCAAAGATCCAAGGGCTGGCACGCAAGACACAACGAGGTTAATGACATCATCAAGAGGAGCCTTGTCTCGGTTCAGTGCCCAGCAGAGAGAGAACCTCGCATCCTAGTGGGACCAAAACCCGGATGACCCCGCACTTCGCCCTGATGGCATCACAATATACCCCCCAGGAAGAAGGGTAGACAACTGGTCTGGGACTACACATGTGTATCCACCCTGGCTGACACCTACATACACTTCGGTGCTGATCAAGCAGGTGGGGCGGCCATCCACAGGGAAATAGCAAAATTAGTAAAATACAGGCGACTGGAAGGTCAATACACCTTTGTTCCCATAGCGTCTGAGACGCATGGCCCCTGGGACAAGTGTGCCTTGGGATTTCTCAAGGAATTGGGTTCCAGGCTCATTGACGTCACTAGAGACCCAAGAGCTGCCAGTTTTTTTTCGTTTTGCCTCAGTGTGGCGATCCAGAGGGGGAATGCCTGCTGCGTCCTCGGTTCCTGTCCGGAAGCGAAGGAGCTCCAAGAGATCCATAACTTATTGTTTCAACCAATATACATCTTGTAGCCTTATATATATATATATATATATATATATATATATATATATATATATATATATATATATATATATATATCAGATAAATTGTTTTAATATTTGTTAACGTAGCAACATGCATGTAAATGCAGGGTTTACGTGTCTCATAAAAATTTTAGAAAAATTCAATCTGGAATTATTATTTTTTGCGATGACTGCTTATTTATGGCTGAAGTTCTCTTTGTTTAGCTCCCGTGAAGCCTCGTGTTGCTGCCTGAGACACGCACCTGACTCTCTGGGGCTGTGATGGTTGCTCTCTCTCTCTCTCTGTCTGTCTCTTGTTGGCCTGTCTCTTGTTGGCCTGTGTCTCTTGTCGGCCTGTGTCTCTTGTCGGCCTGTGTCTCTTGTTGGCCTGTGTCTCTTGTCGGCCTGTGTCTCTTGTTGGCCTGTGTCTCTTGTCGGCCTGTGTCTCTTGTTGGCCTGTGTCTCTTGTCGGCCTGTGTCTCTTGTTGGCCTGTGTCTCTTGTCGGCCTGTGTCTCTTGTCGGCCTATGTCTCTTGTTGGCCTGTGTCTCTTGTCGGCCTGTGTCTCTTGTCGGCCTATGTCTCTTGTTGGCCTGTGTCTCTTGTTGCCCTATGTCTCTTGTTGGCCTGTGTCTCTTGTCGGCCTGTGTCTCTTGTCGGCCTGTGTCTCTTGTCGGCCTGTGTCTCTTGTCGGCCTGTGTCTCTTGTCGGCCTGTGTCTCTTGTTGGCCTGTGTCTCTTGTCGGCCTGTGTTTCTTGTTGGCCTGTGTCTCTTGTTGGCCTGTGTCTCTTGTCGGCCTGTGTCTCTTGTCGGCCTGTGTCTCTTGTCGGCCTGTGTCTCTTGTTGGCCTGTGTCTCTTGTCGGCCTGTGTCTCTTGTCGGCCTATGTCTCTTGTTGGCCTGTGTCTCTTGTCGGCCTATGTCTCTTGTTGGCCTGTGTCTCTTGTCTGCCTGTGTCTGTCTCTTAATTGTCTGCCTGTCTCTCTCTCTCTCTCTCTCTTTTGTCTGCCTGTCTCTGTCTCTTGTCTACCTGTGTCTCTGTCTCTGTCTCTTGTCTAGCTATATCTTTGTCTCTTAATTGTCTGCCTGTCTCTCTCTCTCTCTCTCTCTCTCTCTCTCTCTCTCTCTCTCTCTCTCTCTCTCTCTCTCTCTCTCTCTCTCTCTCTCTCTCTCGGTCTCCCTCTCCCTCTCCCTCTCCCTCCCTCTCCCTCTTCCCCCCTTTAGTGTGTGTTTCAACCACCTCATGGAAACACAAGAGTGTTCCAGTCACTTAACCAGTCTCACATCAATATTGCAGCCATTCCCCAAGTCCGACATCAATGCCCAGGCTCGCAACATCAATCACGAACTCAAACACACACACTCAAACTTCAACAAACTTTGCCCATATTTGCTGCACTCAATCTCATTTGATCAGGTCATTGCTGGCGGGATGTCGGGTAATGTTGAACATGTTGTTTGATGCAACTGCAGGATGTATAAGGGTGTATAAGGGCCATTCATTCGTTGTATCACCTGGACTAAACTACCAGTTGTATAAACATTCAGTAGTTGTATTATCAGGAGCTTGCCTGTAGAACAGGTGTTGCGTAGGACGTTTTTAGAGCTCAGGAACTAGAAAATATGGAACAGGTGTTTCTATAACTGATGTAGGGGAGGGGGGGGGGGGTTCTGTGTGTGTGTGTGTTTGTGTGTAATTACCTAAGTGTAGTTACAGGATGAGAGTTACGCTCGTGAGCGCATGCATGTGTGTGTGTGTGTGGGGGGGGGGTTGCGTGCGTGTGCGTGCGTGTGTATTCAAAGTGAGTACACATATTCACTTTGAATACCAGTAACGGTTACTGAAGCGTTATTGTCCAGCGTTGCTTGTTTGGGTGAGCCAGTGCTTGGGGAAGTGACTAGTGCACTGAACGAAGCAGTTTTGTAATTATGGAACATCTTGTGTTGTGTATTAGAGAACAAAGAAAAGCAGTATTACGAACTAAAAAAAAATCAATATGAAGAACTGAATTATTCATGATAGAACTGAATTCGTGATAATTATGAAAATATATGTAGGTAAGTGTAAACTCTATAATGACCTCCTCCAGGATTCGAACCTAGGCACGCCGGGGTGACAGCCCATTACCATGATCACTCAACCATCGAGAGTGTTACAAGTGCTGGGACGTTCGAATCCTTTAAGGGGGGGGGGGGAGACATTCGAATCCTTTAGGGGGGGGGGGCATTCGAATCCTTTAGGGATGGGGGGAGACATTCGAATCCTTTAGGGGGCGGAGACATTCGAATCCTTTAGGGGGAGAGACATTCGAATCGTTTAGGGGGGGGGAGACATTCGAATCCTTTAGGGGGGAAGAGACATTCGAATCCTTTAGGGGGGGGGACATTCGAATCCTTTAGGGGGGATATTCGAAACCTTTAGGGGGAGAATCGTTGAATCCTTTAGGCTTACATATACATTGATAGTGCGATAGTCCAGGGGGCTCAAGGAATCGATTAAATAACTTTGGTTGAGTGGTGAAAGTATTGGGCTGCCACCCTTGCGGCCTGGGTTCGAATCCTTGAGCGGTTATTCGGGTTTATGAAAGAACGTACATTTGGGTCGTATTAGTACAGATTTTATCAAGGAATTTTCTATCATAAAGCCACCAACACGCTGTGCCTGCAGCTGCTCCCAGTTGCTTGATGCTCACTCTGCAGGTGAGATGGAGATGGAGTTTGATCACTCCATCTCCATCCAAGAAAGCGCCAAGCCATTACGACTATATAGCACTGGAAGGGATAAGGAGAAGGATTTGGGATGGTACGGTGGGAAGGAATGGTGCCCAACCACTTAGACGGTCGGGGGATTGAACGCCAACCTGCATGAAGCGAGACCGTCACTCTACCGTCCAGCCCAAGTAGCTGGGTTCTGCAGGTGAGAGAGTATTACACAGCCTCTCCACGACCTCTTAACTACAAAGATCCATTACCACATATCTGTAAATTATCACACAACGGTCAATGAAACCTTTTACACCGCCTGAACGGCACACGCCTTGACCTCTCCTCTTGCTGTAACCATTATAATGTCATGTCAACTTACGACTGTTACAAAATGTTGCACAAGTTATTGCCAGTCTGCACAGAACGCCTCCGGTGACCCCCGTGACCTCAGGGGGAGCCTTGAGAGCTAGTGTGACCTCCCGTCTCTCTCTTCAGTGAAGTTCGTCCCTCACAGGAATACAAGTTAAGAATAACCACAGGTAGAGACGATAGGACCTCGTGAAGGCCAGGGGAGGGAATTAATATTTGTCGTGACTGTTGTTCTGGGATGACCTACAGAACCTCTTCTCCAATTGCACCTCCTCATGGTCCTATAACATGGTCCTATAACATGGTCCTATAACATGGTCCTATAACATGGTCCTATAACATGGCTCCTATAACATGGTCCTATAACATGGTCCTATAACATGGCTCCTATAACATGGTCCTATAACATGGTCCTATAACATGGCTCCTATAACATGGTCCTATAACATGGTCCTATAGCATGGTCCTATAACATGGTCCTATAGCATGGTCCTATAACATGGTCCTATAACATGGTCCTATAACATGGTCCTATAGCATGGTCCTATAGCATGGTCCTATAACATGGTCCTATAGCATGGTCCTATAACATGGTCCTATAACATGGTCCTATAACATGGTCCTATAACATGGTCCTATAACATGGTCCTATAATATGCATGGGTGTGAGTATTGATAATCATCGGTAAAGCCGCATAGCAAATTGGACGTTTTCTTGACGTTGGGGCACCTTAGGAGGACGAATTGGACGTTTTCTTGACGTTGAGGCACCTTAGGAGGACGAATTGGACGTTTTCTTGACGTTGGGGCACCTGAGGAGGACGAATTGGACGTTTTCTTGACGTCGGGGCACCTGAGGAGGACGAATTGGACGTTTTCTTGACGTCGGGGCACCTGAGGAGGACGAATTGGACGTTTTCTTGACGTCGGGGCACCTTAGGAGGACGGGCTTGGGCTTGGCTGGACGTCCTAGAGACGTCTCCCCGAGCCATCTCTGAGGGGCACCACCACCACCACCACTACCAGCACCTGCTGGCTCATCACGCCTCCTGCCCATCAGAGAGTAATCACCCGGGGACCTTTTTCACTTGACTACTCGTGTCCTTTTTTTTTCTTCCTCTCATTCTCCTTTCCCCTCTTTCTGTTTCTTTTCCTTCCGCCCTCCGCCTCTCCTCTCCCCTTTCCTCCTTTATTTCAACTGACCGTCCTTATGTCTGCTTTAATAACCGTCGACTTGTACAGGAACACAACGGTTGACCAAACCACATACACTAGAAAGTGAAGGGACGACGACGTTTCGGTCCATCCTGGACCATTCTGAAGTCACAATCGACTTGAGAATGGTCCAGGACGGATCGAAACGTCACCGTCCCTTCACTTTCTTGTGTGTGGTCTGGTCAACATATTTCAGCCACGTTATTGTGACTCCTCGTCTGCATCACGCTAGCCTCGCCAATTGGGTGATCCACTCAACAGTTGCCTCGCCAATTAGGTGCTTCACACAAGTGTTTCCTGTCCTCGGCCCACATTCTCATCGTCTTACAATTCATGGTATTGATTTTAAACAGCCACTTCTCGGACCAGTTCCTTAATCTGTCCAGGTATTTGTGGAGTATTTTCAAGTCTTCGCCTGACACGACGCCTCTCATTTGTTTTCCATCGTCTTCGAAATTTGACATGTCTTGGGCTCGTACCTCCTTGTTGTTTACCACATGGAGTCACCGGTACAGTGACGGCTTCACTTATTCCAGGGTCTGGCGTTCGAACCTTCCCCCGATGAGACCAAATGACTGGGAGCCGTTCCTTCACATCGTCCTCAGTCCTCCCAGCTGTTAGTGTGTCCCTGTCAGGTACTAGTCATACTGGTACTGGTATGGCTCTACTCTAATGAGTAGAGCCATACTTTGAGGAAACTGCTTGTTATGTTGTCAGTACTATGGTCTGGCTCGATCCCCGGTGGTCTTGTTCGATTTCTGGTGGTCTGGCTCGATCCCCGGTGGTCTGGCTCGATTCCCGATGGTCTGACTCGATCCCCGGTGGTCTGGCTCGATCCCCGGTGGTCTGGCTCGATCCCCGGTGGTCTGGCTCGATCCCCCGCTAGTCTGGTTCGATCCCCGATGGTCTGGTTCGATCCCGTGTGGTCCACGTGGTTGTTGTGACGGCATGGTGCCACTCCTACAAACCCAAAGCATCGTGTGTGTGTGTGTGAGGGTGTGGGTTGGTGTGGGAGGGTGTGGGAAGGTGTGTGAGGGTGTGTGTGTGTGTGTGAGGGTGTGGGAGGGTGTGGGAAGGTGTGTGAGGGTGTGTGTGTGTGTGAGGGTGTGGGTGGGTGTGGGAGGGTGTGTGAGGGTGTTGGAGGGTGTGTTAGGGTGTGTGAGGGAGTGTGAGGGTGTGTTTCATCTGTGTTGATCCACTGAGTCTGTTCCATCTAGTTTGCACTTGGGTTGAGTCTTCAGCTCAACTGTGGTTATCAACCAACACCAAAAATGTTGGATGGATATATCGTTTCTTACGTTAGACGGATAGACGCTTTGAGGTTAAATGGATACCGCTCTACAGTGCTAATGTTACGTAGATATCGTCTCAATAAGGCCCTAATGACGTTACGGCACCTGATAGACTCAGTGCAATAATTAATAGATCACCTAAATCTCTGTGGGTCTCCACCAGGTCCACAACATCATGGGGCCGCATGAGGCCATTATGGGGCCATCATGGGGCCGCATGGGGCCATCATGGAGCCTTTTCCTTGAGTGTGGCCTGCTTTTAGTGCCCATTTTTTTAGGTCCTCACTGTCTGGTATAGTTCCCCCTTCCGGTAAACTCGTTTTCTTTACTCGGAACCGGTGTTCAAGTCCGTGTTTATTATTTGGGTTTCCTATTTGTACCTGCAGGAGAGGGGGTGTTAGTTCTTGGACCCCGCCTTTAAAACCGTCGGTTGTCGAACGTACTGACTCCAGACGCGAGTGTGTGTGTAATTACCTAAGTGTAGTTACAGGCTGAGAGTTACGCTCGTGGTGTCCCGTCTTCCCAGTACTCTTTGTCGTATAACGCTTTGAAACTAAGTTGACAAACCTAACTTGTTCGAGTGTGTGTGTGTTGACAAGTGTATTGTTGAGTGTGTTTGTTGGCGGAAAGTCAATAAGGAGTTTGGAAGGAACAATAGCCTCGTTAGCCGGCATGTTTAACCGTTGGTTTTGCTGTTTAGTAACTGCCATTCCATGTGGTAATGAGGATAATTCTGTGAAGCGACCACCACTCTTGGAATATGTTGCCAAATAGTCACGTTGGAGTGCGTGCAACATTATAGACGATTGACAAAGTGATGTTATATATATATAATATGTAAATGTTGAGGCTTGTCATTACTACCTCGTGTCCACATTATACATGTGTGTGTGTGTGCTGGTTAAATGTTGTTGTTCTGTATGCTTTGGATGTGTATGGGTGGGTGTGGGAGGGTGTGGGTGGGTGTGGGAGGGTGTGGGTGGGTGTGGGAGGGTATGGGTGGGTGTGGGAGGGTGTGGGTGGGTGTGGGAGGGTGTGGGAGGGTGTGGGTGGGTGTGGGTGGGTGTGGGTGGGTGTGGGTGGGTGTGGGAGGGTGTGGGAGGGTGTGGGTGGGTGTGGGAGGGTGTGGGTGGGTGTGGGTGGGTGTGGGAGGGTGGGTGTGGGAGGGTGTGGGAGGGTGTGGGAGGGTGTGGGAGGGTGTGGGTGGGTGTGGGTGGGTGTGGGAGGGTGTGGGTGGGTGTGGGAGGGTGTGGGAGGGTGTGGGTGGGTGTGGGTGGGTGTGGGAGGGTGTGGGTGGGTGTGGGAGGGTGTGAGTGTGTGTGTGAGGGTGGGTGTGGGAGGGTGTAGGAGGGTGTGGGTGGGTGTGGGAGGGTGTGGGTGGGTGTGGGAGGGTGTGGGTGTGTGTGTGAGGGTGGGTGTGGGTGGGTGTGGGTGGGTGTGATAGGGTGTAGGAGGGTGTGGGTGGGTGTGGGAGGGTGTGGGAGGATGAGTGAGGGTGTGGGTGAGTGTGGGAGGGTGTAGGAGGATGTGTGAAAGTGTGGGTGGGTGTGGGAGGGTGTGTGAAGGTGTGGGGAGGATGTGTGAGGGTGTGAGTGGATGTCAGAGAGTGTGAGTGGGTGTGTGTACTTATGTTTCTGTACATGTCGTGTACATGCCTGTGTGTGTGTGTGTGTGTGTGTGTGTGTGTGTGTGTGTGTGTGTGTGTGTGTGTGTGTGTGTGTGTGTGTGTGTGTGTGTGTGCTTGCCCGCATGTGCGTGCATGCCTCACATTAACAACCATCAGATCGTCTCGGGTCCATCAATTCCGGCTTGGCTGTTCAAATCTGGACGAGTTGAAACAGTTGCTAATTACCCAAGTCTAATCATTATTGAGCGCCTGTTGGCCGCGACACGACCCAGGAGTGAGTCAAGCTCTAAGTGGCAGATCTTCACCATTAGGAGCATAATAAACTTCCTGTAATTAGCAACTTGGCAACATGTTCACAAAATCTTATAACTAATCTCTACAATGCCTTATTAAAAATATGTTATTATTATTTATTATTATTATTATCATGCATAAATCACATTATATATTATATATTGGATCATCATGCACTTGTATATGCGCCACTAATCGCATGCAATTCAAAAATTATTATATTGAATGAGAAAAATATTGGGGCAGTAGGGTGGGATTGAACTCTCGTCCCGGGACTCAGGCCTCAAGGCACACGCACTATACCGATTGAACCACGATGTGATACATCACGATTAATGGAGTTGCATTTTACATTATGTTCTGTAGTAAGTTGCAAGTGCCAGGGTGGTTCTGGGCACTATTAGGGTCCTTGTGTGGCACCCAGGCACTTGAACCCAAGGTGCCAGGTGTTTTCTGCCTCCAGGGTCGGCACCTTGCTTGTTTAGTGCCTCAAGTCTTGACACGAAGGTGACGGCTTCAGTGAAGGTGAATGTCTTGACAAGTGACCTTGACCCCGGGAGAGTAAAAATCTTGACAAGTGACCTTGACCCAAAGAAGAGCAAATGAGATCGCTATACCTTAACGAGGCCATTAAGGGGCCTTACTTAGGCCAGCGCCTGTATAAAACTTCAGGTTATCAGTAGTAACAGTTAGGAGTTAAGGAGGAGACTCTATACACAAGCCATTACCGCCCCTAATGACCCATTAGGGCGAGAAGAACCAACATTAGCCTACACATTTACACCCTTGAGACACCTTTGTCACGTACTCATTAAAACGTTAACAAACTCACACACACACACACACACACACACACACACACACACACACACACACACACACACACACACACACACACACACACACACACGCACACACACACACACGCACACACACACACA
>NC_091173.1:18081302-18093802 GCF_040958095.1 Procambarus clarkii
TATATTAAGCTCTCGCTGGACCTCGACACACAAAATATTGCAAGTTATTCCGGTTCATAAAGTTTATATATGAGAGACGCGCTGTTGTTGTCCAGAGTTTGTCATTTCGAAAAACGAATGTTGAAAGTTGTGTGTGTGTGTGTGGGGGGGGGGGTATGTGTGTGCGTGACCTCTCTTTGCTGAACTACAATGAATTTACACAATCTCAGTGTCAACATAGATTACGTTTCTCCAATGGAGAGAAGAGGAAATGTTTACCGGTCACCAAGCTGTTGGAGCGAGTCTGGTGTCTCCCCCGTACAAGGATATATATACTGGTGAAAATAACCTCCCACGGTAGTGTTATGTAAACAAACACAGTGTTATTTACACAGGCTTGGGGGATAACGTTAGAAAAAAACACAGTACTTAAGACAGTTAATTTTACTTTTAAAAACAAAATAGTAGAGAGTGTGTCTGGGAACAAAATATATTATCTCCTAACTTTTAATTCGTGACGGGGGTGAGGTGTGCGGGTGAGAGGTTTAGGGAGCCCGCGGAGATGGGTGGACGCCACCATTCTTGCGCGGGATTCTCTGTTTGACTGTGTTCAAGTGCTGTGTCTCGTTCTCTGTCACCCCCCTCCCCCTCCTCTACGCTGTGTCTGATTTCCTGCCTCTCCCTTTCTCCCTACGCTGTCTCGTTCCCTGTCAACCCCCCTCTACGCTGTCTCGTTCCCTGTCAACCCCACTCTACGCTGTCTCGGTCCCTGTCAACCCCCCTCTACGCTGTCTCGTTCCCTGTCAACCCCCCTCTACGCTGTTTCGTTCCCTGTCAACCCCCCTCTACGCTGTCTCGGTCCCTGTCAACCCCCCTCTACGCTGTCTCGTTCCCTGTCAACCTCCCTCTACGCTGTCTCGTTCCCTGTCAACCCCCCTCTACGCTGTTTCTCGTTCCCTGCGTCTCTTTTTTCTCAGCTGTTCATTAATTTAGTTTACTTTACTTAGTTTAAGTGTATCCGCCCAGGGAGTCTCTTGTTGCCTTTGCATCAAACGATTTTAATAAATAAAATTATGTCCTCTACCCTCACAGACTTTAAAAAATTTAAAACATTCATACAGTTCCGTGTCTTGTATGCTCGCTCGTGTATGTTTGTGGTGTTTGTGGTAGCAGCATGTACAACACTCCCCAATAGGAAGAAAACCCGCTGGGTTGTTCATCCTGTCACTTCATCACTTACCTAGTAGTAAAGAAGTTTCAGTATATTATTACTTCCTGCCCATCCCATGAAAGTGTGAACTAAGTTCTAATGGTCATAAAACTATTCACATTCTTTTTTATTAAAATGTTTATTCATATCAAGACATTCCGAGATATATATTCGCAGATTTATAGTGTTGTGAAAATGGTGGTGGTAGCTAGGAGCTCTGCTACACCAGTTTCTTCCCCCCAACCATTTGCATGAGGTCGTGCATCATTGGCCGGGCCGGAGGACATTCACACCACCAGGCACGGAGTCTGCCCCAGCTGTTTAAGTCAGCAGATAGTAAGGTGCCGCATTACCTGCGTGTCTTTATGTCCTTCTTACTCCCACCTCGTCCATTGTTTCATTCATGATCTCCCTTGTTGAGAGGCTTAAGGCTCGTACTGTCTGTGTGTGTGTGTGTGGTGATGATGGGGTGGCTCAGGCCTCGGCTCCTGGTCCCGCTCCACGCGGCCAATACCACACGTTTCTTGTTTCTTGTAGCAGTGTCTTGGTTTTTTCTTGTTTCTTGTAGCAGTGTCTTCGTCTTTTCTTGTTTCTTGTAGCAGTGTCTTCGTTTTTTCTTGCTTCTTGTAGCAGTGTCTTCGTTTTTTCTTGCTTCTTGTAGCAGTGTCTTCGTTTTTTTTTTGTTTCTTGTAGCAGTGTCTTCGATTTTTTTTTCTTGTAGCAGTGTCTTCGTTTTTTTTTTTTTGTTTCTTGTAGCAGTGTCTTCGTTTTTTTTTGTTTCTTGTAGCAGTGTCTTCGTTTTTTCTTGTTTCTTGTAGCAGTGTCTTTGTTTTTTCTTGTTTCTTGTAGCAGTGTCTTTGTCTTTTCTTGTTTCTTGTAGCAGTGTCTTGTTTTTTTTGTTTCTTGTAGCAGTGTCTTCGTTTTTTTTGTTTCTTGTAGCAGTGTCTTCGTTTTTTTTTGTTTCTTGTAGCAGTGTCTTGTTTTTTTTTGTTTCTTGTAGCAGTGTCTTGTTTTTTTTTGTTTCTTGTAGCAGTGTCTTGTTTTTTTTTTGTTTCTTGTAGCAGTGTCTTGTTTTTTTTTTTGTTTCTTGTAGCAGTGTCTTTGTCTTTTCTTGTTTCTTGTAGCAGTGTCTTGTTTTTTTTTTTTCTTGTAGCAGTGTCTTCGTTTTTTTTTTTTTGTTTCTTGTAGCAGTGTCTTTTTTTTTTTTTTTTTTCTTGTAGCAGTGTCTTCGTTTTTTTTTTGTTTCTTGTAGCAGTGTCTTCGTTTTTTCTTGTTTCTTGTAGCAGTGTCTTTGTCTTTTCTTGTTTCTTGTAGCAGTGTCTTGGTTTTTTTTTTTTTTGTTTCTTGTAGCAGTGTCTTCGTTTTTTTTTTGTTTCTTGTAGCAGTGTCTTGTTTTTTTTTTTTTTTGTTTCTTGTAGCAGTGTCTTCGTTTTTTTTGTTTCTTGTAGCAGTGTCTTGTTTTTTTTGTTTCTTGTAGCAGTGTCTTGTTTTTTTTTTTGTTTCTTGTAGCAGTGTCTTCGTTTTTTTTGTTTCTTGTAGCAGTGTCTTGTTTTTTTTTTGTTTCTTGTAGCAGTGTCTTCGTTTTTTTTTGTTTCTTGTAGCAGTGTCTTCGTTTTTTTTGTTTCTTGTAGCAGTGTCTTCGTTTTTTTTTTGTTTCTTGTAGCAGTGTCTTCGTTTTTTTTTTTGTTTCTTGTAGCAGTGTCTTCGTTTTTTTTGTTTCTTGTAGCAGTGTCTTCGTTTTTTTTTTGTTTCTTGTAGCAGTGTCTTCGTTTTTTTTGTTTCTTGTAGCAGTGTCTTCGTTTTTTTTTTGTTTCTTGTAGCAGTGTCTTGTTTTTTTTTTTGTTTCTTGTAGCAGTGTCTTCGTTTTTTTTTGTTTCTTGTAGCAGTGTCTTGTTTTTTTTTTTGTTTCTTGTAGCAGTGTCTTCGTTTTTTTTGTTTCTTGTAGCAGTGTCTTCGTTTTTTTTTGTTTCTTGTAGCAGTGTCTTGTTTTTTTTGTTTCTTGTAGCAGTGTCTTCGTTTTTTTTTTTTTTTCTTGTAGCAGTGTCTTGTTTTTTTTTGTTTCTTGTAGCAGTGTCTTGTTTTTTTTTTGTTTCTTGTAGCAGTGTCTTTGTCTTTTCTTGTTTCTTGTAGCAGTGTCTTGTTTTTTTTTTGTTTCTTGTAGCAGTGTCTTCGTTTTTTTTGTTTCTTGTAGCAGTGTCTTCGTCTTTTCTTGTTTCTTGTAGCAGTGTCTTTGTCTTTTCTTGTTTCTTGTAGCAGTGTCTTCGTTTTTTTTTGCTTCTTGTAGCAGTGTCTTGTTTTTTTTTTTTCTTGTAGCAGTGTCTTCGTTTTTTTTTGTTTCTTGTAGCAGTGTCTTCGTTTTTTTTTGTTTCTTGTAGCAGACTGGACGGTGGAATCAGAAGAACGCGATGCGTGTGTGACGTATTGATGGGATCGGAGGTGGATTGTGGTACCGGATGGTCCCTTCGGAACTCCTTTTATTTTTATGTCTGGTAGTGTTTCAGGGTAAGATTCTTTTTTTTAGTTCATCATGGTTCAGTTGGTAGTGCGTGTGTGTACCTTCGGTGTCCAGATGTGCCAGTTCGAGCCCATTGTACTGCCTAAATATTTGATATCTACACTTTTTTGTACTGTACCGTTGGGGAAAATAATACAGCACGTTTTCCTCGGGTATTATTATTATAGTGTGGACTGCTAGATGTAAAATTTACGGGCTCACCATAGCCCGTGCTGCTTGGAACTTTTTGTTCCAGGTAGCGAATCTTAAACAACAACAACAACTCAACAATTACAGTGTGGGGAAAATTGTGTAGAAGTCCTAGAGGAGTTGTATGTATTAGAAACAAAACATGCGAGAGAACTAATGGTTTAATTAGTGACTTAGTGTAATATATATTATTGCGAACGGCAGAGTTATGTGGTGTTGCCATGTTTGTTCCTGTGTCCTAGTCTCTGGTAATTATGCATAACAAGTCCCCAGATGAGTCAAGCTAATATATTCACCCTCCATAACCACACCCTTCCTCCTAATGATAATTATGGACCCTTTGTAACCAGTTAAAATTTAACTCTGAGACCTTGTACCTAGATTGTAATTATCGTCTCTCTCTCTCTCTCTCTCTCTCTCTCTCTCTCTCTCTCTCTCTCTCTCTCTCTCTCTCTCTCTCTCTCTCTCTCTCTCTCTCTCTCTCTCTCCACGTTCTACTGTTCTACTGTATATTAAATGTAACACGTAATAATCAATAAAGAAGAGGGGAAAAGACCCCTCAAACCAGCGGCCGGAGCTGATACAGTGGAAAATCTTCCAATATTAATGACTCGCCTCTGACACCATAGGCGCTACCTGCAACGTTGACTTGAGCTACAGCTTGACTTACCTTAAGCTGAACTGACTTGCATTCCTGCTTAGCACAGAATGCTGTGACGACAGTAACCTTGCAAGGCTAATACCTTAATTACTTATCTTCTATGGCCAGATTGCAAGTGGCGTTTATAGAAATTAATCTATCAACTCAGAAAATAGGTCGCAGTTTTAACGAACTCGACTAATCTACTAAAAAAAATCAATCTATTAGTACAAAATCAACCACTGCAATATTGATGTTTTCTGTGCAGCGGCATCGATAAACTAGGTTGGATTTGCTTAGATTTGTACCTTTCTGGTGAGGGAAAACGGTTGAATTTTTTTTTACGGCGCGGCAAATCGAGAGAGAGAGAGAGAGAGAGAGAGAGAGAGAGAGAGAGAGAGAGAGAGAGAGAGAGAGAGAGAGAGAGAGAGAGAGAGAGAGAGAGAGAAAACGGGCTGTTTCATATATACGTAAAGAATAAATATTTTGGGATCCAGACACGAGATTAATTACTCTCAAACCACGGTCGTGATTTTTTTGTGAATAAGAGGCTTCAAAGCGGCGAGAGAGAAAGACGGGGTGTAAACCTTGGCTTATCTCAAAGTGAAACCCCAAGGAAAAAATGGAGAGGAACATATACCATTGATGATTGGATAGATGGAGTGGTGGGGGGGCAGGAAGGGATGGAGGGGGAACAGGAAGGGTGGAGGGGGGACAGGAAGGGATGGAGGGGGAACAGGAAGGGTGGAGGGGGAACAGGAAGGGTGGAGGGGGGACAGGAAAGGTGGAGAAAGCTTGGGTTGAGAAGGAAGGGAAGATGTCGGAAGAGGTGGAGTGAAACACTTACAGAGGAGGTCAACAAGAAACTACAAGATGACTTGAACAGACTGAAGGAATAGTCCAACATATGGCTACTAGAGTTTAACTCAAGTAAATGTAAAGTAATGAAAATAGGCGTGGGGAGGAGGACAAAAACAAGGCATCATTTGGGAGATGAAAACCTTTTCAAGGATCAGGAAGAAAGATCTGGGGACTGATATCACGCCGGACCTGTCCCCCTGAAGCTCACATCAAAAGAACATCATCAGCGGCATATGCAAGGTTGGCCAATATAAGAACTGCCTTTAGAAACTTGTGTAAGGAATTATTAAGAATCTTGTATACCACATGTCAGACCAATCTTGGAGTATGCAGCTCCATCGTGGAGTCCATATCTAGTCAAGAACAAGACTAAGTTGAAGAAGGTTCAAAGGTATGCCCCCAGACTAGTGCCCGAGCTGAGGGGCTTAAGCTACAAGGGAAGACTACTTGGATTAAATTTCACGGTTCTGGAAAACAGAAGAGTAATGGGAGACATGATCACCGCATACAAAATTATCAGTAGAATTGATAGGCTAGATAAAGGCAGAGTAAGATATCAGTACACGAGTGGTAGTCGCACAAGGGGACACAGGTTGAAACTGAGTACCCAAATAGGCCACAGAAAAATTAGAAATAATTTTTCAGCATCAGAGTAGTTAACAGATGGAATGCACTAGGAAGTGATGTGGTGGAGGCTGACTCCATACACGGTTTCAGATGTAGATATGATAGAGCCCAATAGGCTCAGGAACCTGTACACCTGTTGATTGACGGTTGAGAGGCGGGACCAAAGAGCCAAAGCTGAACCGCCACAAGCACAAATAGGTGAGTACAAAAAGGTGAGTACACACACACACACACACACACACACACACACACACACACACACACACACACACACACACACACACACACACACACACACACACACACACACTGGTCGCTTCCACAAGCAAGACTCGTTACCACCACTGTTTGAAGTGGTCATTATACTTGCCATCTTGACACTGGCAGAACACTAACAACCCAAGTGGAAGCCGTAACGAGCGCGGCTCCTCACCTCGCAAAAGACGGATTGCTTGCTGGTATCTGGGCTGTCCTTCCCCTCCCCTTGAGTACCTGTCACCACCACACCTGGTCCTCATTATCCACCACGCTAAGGTGGCGCTTTCCCTGTGTCACTATCAGTCCCTGATGTCCCTTACATCAGTCCCTGATGTCCCTTACATCAGTCCCTGATGTCCCTTACATCAGTCCCTGATGTCCCTTACATTAGTCCCTGATGTCCCTTACATCAGCCCTTACGAGAGGGAGGAAGGTTGAGGGTGGGCGGTAGAACGCCCAGGGCAGACGACAAGACGCTCAAGGTGGACGACAAGACGTCCAGGGCGGACGGCAGGACGCAGTCTCACGACCACACACACGTAAACATTACTTCAACGTTAAGTTTCCTGTAATAATAGAATGTCGCCCCTCACGACAGTTCAGGAGGCGAGTGTGTCACTCGGGTGAGTAGTTGGGATATTGGTAACTAACTTTTGACCATTTATGGTGGCTCGGGGAGTGACCGAGTGACTGTCGAGCCACCCAAGTGACTCCCGAGTGGGAGTGACTGTCTCTGGGACGTGTCTGGAAAAGTACCACTGTCTGTCTCTAGAGGAAGTGTGTCTGGGGCGGGATGAATGTCTGTCTTGAAATTATTCTATGCCTGTCCTTGGAAGCGCGTGTTGAAAAGATTCACTACCTTACCGGAAGGTTCGCCACTTCATCGGAAGGTTCGCTGCCTCACCGGAAGGTTCGCTGCCTCACCGGAAGGTTCACCACCTCACCGGAAGGTTCACCACCTCACTGGAAGGTTCGCTGCCTCACCGGAAGGTTCACCACCTCACCGGAAGGTTCACCACCTCACTGGAAGGTTCGCTGCCTCACCGGAAGATTCGCTGCCTCACCGGAAGGTTCGCTGCCTCACCGGAAGATTCACCACCTCACTGGAAGGTTCGCTGCCTCACCGGAAGGTTCGCCACTTCACCGGAAGGTTCGCCACCTCACCGGAAGGTTCACCACCTCACTGGAAGGTTCGCTGCCTCACCGGAAGATTCACCACCTCACTGGAAGGTTCGCTGCCTCACCGGAAGGTTCGCCACTTCACCGGAAGGTTCGCCACCTCACAGAAAGATTCACCACCTCGTCATGCAACAGAGATGGTGATGTAAACAGATTATTTCTTTCCCCCCGTCACTCTGTACACCCTGGAAGATGCACGAGGGGTTCCAGTCTCCCGAAGATACCTCAAGCCTGGAGCCACAACTGCCGAGAACGCCGCCGCCGCTGAAGCCGGATTTACAAGTCAATAAAATCATACAGACTGTCAACCAGCTTTCACCAGCTGGCTGTGGCCTAACATTATCTCTGATATGAGAGATAATGATAAAAAAAATGACATGAATATCGGTATTCATGACAAGGTGGTCAAATGCTTGTTCTTAAGAACCTACCAAGAAGAAATTCGATTTTGTGCATTTTAAAAAAAAAGGCAGATTATGACCGGGTCTTTTTAATGGCTGGTTGGCGCTGATGAGTTGGCTGATGATTGCATGATGCCACCTGTTTACATCACCCCCGAGTGATGATCTAAGTGATGAAGAGCAGAGTCGTGTGAATGATGATGTCAGACTTTAGTAACTTTCTGTATATTGAGTTGGGACAAAGGGGGGGAGAGGGGGGGATGGGAGAGGTGTTGGTGACATGATCCATACATGTTTGGTAGCTATGGAAGACTTAAGTGTGGTGGCATTACGTTTTTCACATGTTTTTTAATATATATATATATATATATATATATATATATATATATATATATATATATATATATATATATATATATATATACATATATATATATATATATATATATATATATATATATATATATATATATATATATACATATATATATATATATATATATATATATATATATATATATATATATATATATATATATATATATATACACATACACATAGCTCCCTCCCTCCCCCTCCCACCCTTAGTGCGTTCTTGGGATTCTGTGATCTGTTTGGCTTATTATATCCGCTGAAAAGGTAAGTGTTGGTGTGGACACATCTTCGTAAGGCAACATTGACACACACACACAACCAGGGAATAACTCTCGCCATAGATTACATGTATATATATATTATAGTCCCAATAAATTAAAGTATACAGAAAATTCATTGCCTCTTAACTCTTTCATATTTCTCAATCGCTCGTTAATTGGACTCTTATTTTTTTTCAGAAACATTGTTTTTAATTCTTCGAATATTTTTTTTTCTTATTTGTAATATTTAATTAATTTGTAATATTGGTTAATTCTACAAGTAAAGTGATGTGAATGACGCTCCCTCAACCAGCTGAGCCACGATAGCGACCAGCTGAGACACGATAGCGACCAGCTGAGCCACGATAGCGACCAGCTGAGACACGATAGCGACCAGCTGAGACACGATAGCGACCAGCTGAGACACGATAGCGACCAGCTGAGCCACGATAGCGACCAGCTGAGCCACGATAGCGACCAGCTGAGCCACGATAGCGACCAGCTGAGACACGATAGCGACCAGCTGAGACCCGATAGCGACGCTGAGGCTTGAAATTGTGTTTTGTTTGAAGGGCAGAATTACTTTTCGGAGTTCAACAAATAGCGTTAATTTGAAGCCATTGTCAAACATTATCCAGGGAAGCTGTATCCCCTTCTCTCGTGCCTCTCTCTCTCTCCCTTCCTCCTGTGTTTACATTTCATTTTACGTTTTATTTTCTGCCTCACCTTAAACTTTAACCATTATCCTCCCTCCTTCCCACCCCTTCCCCCTTCCCTGTCCTGTTTCACAGTGATCAGGTCTTGTCACGTTCCACTTTATCCAGGCCTTGACCTGCCTCACCTCGACCAAGCAGTGCTCTGATGCACTTGAACTGTGTTATGACCCGTTTCACTTTACCCAAACTCTGTCCTGTTCCACATTAACCCCTTCCGTTTTTGTTTCAGTCTATTCTCCCCCAAACTGTTCTTCTTTCCCTCGTGGGAAAATAAGCATTAGACATTAATTATGTCGGTTTCCATTTCATCCAAGTATCCCAGGGAATACACTGATTGAAGGTAGCAAGACATGCAAGCTTGAATTATTGAAAAGTGATGATTGGCTACTCATTTCTTGCTGCTTGTACATAACCAAATGTTAAAAAATTAGTATTAATGAAGAGGTAGAGAGAGAGAGAGGTAGAGAGAGAGAGAGAGAGAGAGGGGGAGAGAGAGAGAGAGAGAGAGAGAGAGAGAGAGAGAGAGAGAGAGAGAGAGAGAGAGAGAGAGAGAGAGAGAGAGAGAGAGAGAAAGGGTGATGCTAATAGTTTATAGCTACCGTAGCTTTGAGGTTCCTGAACTGCAGCGAAGGAAGAAAATCATATAAATGGAAAATCATGAGAAGAATGAGAAGAGAAGCAACAAACAGAATTAGGACAAAAAACTTATGATGGAAGATTTAAATAATTGTAAACTAGACTGGGATTAGAGGGACTCCTGCAGATTTGAAAGGTTAAACTGGCCGAAGTTACTAAAAAATGGCCATATGATGATATCGAATGTAAATGAGGAAATGAGATTCAACGGAAATCACTTACCATCATGGCTGGGATGGTGTTGACCCGGAATGAGGAAACACTGAGTGCCTGGTTCGCGAAAGGCATTTAGGAACCGTCTTTCATTGTCTATTTTCATTATACAATTTGCCTGAGAAGGAAAAGAACACCAGAGGTTTTAAATGAGAAACATCGCATGATGGATGAATTATTAACGGATAACAGCAACTGAAAATAAAATAGGAAATTGTTTGAGAGCTTTTAAGAATATTTAATTGCTGAACTTGAGAAGCGGCAGCCACGAGGGACCATCTTGAGAGAACTTATGCTTCTTAAGTGGAAGTTGAGGTTCTTAGGTGATGTGCTTCAGGGCAGGTCACTACGAGGTCATACGAGGTCACGAGGTCGCCCGGTGATAATTTGTATGATCCTTCAATCCTCTTACAGATATTAAATAATGCTACCATAAATAGATCCAATTATTTCAAGCCATAGCTAATGTACACATTACAGGATTGGGATATTCATTGTAGATGTATATCGCTATTATATCCATTAACGTAGTATAGGTATCGGGCTTTGAACAGTTTTATAATCCATTAACCTAAAAGTTTTTTTAATGTTGGTCCAAACGAAATATTAGTACTTTGATTTTACAGAGTATATGTAGGATATATTTTTGGGGGGGTTGAAAGAATTACCAATATGTCCGGTAAGTAGGAATTGATGTTTTTGGCTTGGTAATGTCTCGACAAGCTGTCAACGTTGTAATCCCGGGGATTACCCTGGGGGAGCCCTGGGATTACCTTGGGAATACCCTGGGTTAGCCTTGGAATTTCCCAGGGGTAGACTAGGGATTAACCTGGGTAGCCTTGGGATTACCATGGCAGTAGCCATGGGATTCCCCTGGGGGTAATCTTGGGATTACCCCTTGGGATTACCCCTGGGGTAATTCTGAGATTACCCTGGAGGGCCAAGCTGCCTTAACAGGTCCCACAGGGCTCTGTACTGTCCCTCACAGAATCTTTCCATGGCACTGTTTGCAGATGATGCCAGGTTAATGAGACGAATGAAGACAGCATAAGACTGCATCATGCTGCAATTATACCTAAACAAAACACAGGAGTAGTCAGATAAATGGCTTCTGGAATTCAACCTACCTAAGTGCCACGTTATGCGAGCGTGACACTTAAAATAAAAAATCTGATAAGATAATAGATTTGGGTGTGTCATGAAGCACCACCTGTAAAGTGGCGGGTCCCAAGAGATACTTCTGCCTTCCCGTAAGCTCTGCTAAGTAAGCACGACTAGGTAGAGTGACTAGGTAGGGTGACCAGGTAGGGTGACAGACGTCACCAGTACGGCGCCTGCGGGTGACGGGGGGACAGAGTGACGTCTGGTGTTCGACAGGAGCAGGTCGGATTGATGACTGTTCGAGAGTGACAATTTCCGCCACCAAGGATGTACCACATTGGGAGGGGGATGTGGGGAGGGATGGAGGAGATTGGGGGGATTGGGGGAAGAGGTACCCACCTCCCCCACGTAACCCTGACCAGGACTTAATCTCCATCACCATCACCACCACCACCCCCAGCACCACCGCCAGCACCACCATCACCACCCCCAGCTGTTTAACACAACAGTAAAATGGGTACTTGGTTGTAAAAACGATTCTTCGCGGCGGGGATCGTATTCCAGGGACCTGCCCGAAACGCTACGCGTACTAGTGGCTGTACAAGAATGTAACAATTCTTGTATATATCTCAAAAAATAAAAGAGATCACATATTTAGTTTTGTCTTGGGTTATGAAGTGTGGGCATCGGTGGGCACTCCATACCCCACGGGGGGCACTCATTACGTGGTGACAGGAGACCAGAGGCGTCACTCACCTCTTAGTATTATTTTTATGTTCCTGAGATAAGGACCTGGAAGAGGTCAGGGCGAACAATATCATGTTTTACCTGGAATGTGTACTGCCCATCGCTTCACGTCCAGGGGGCCAGTTACTACTGGGTGCGCAGGGGCGAACAGTGAGGGGGGGGGGAACGTTGCCCAATTACCCAATTATCAGGTCATGCACAGAACTACGGGCTCACCATAGCCCGTGCTACCTGGAACTTTTTGTTCTAGGTAGCGACTCTTAAACAACAACAACAACAGGTCATGCACGTCCAAGCTACTGAATTTTGTAACAGCTCATCAAGATTGTAACTTGCTTAGCTAAATGGAATTGTGGGATTCAGTCCCTGAGCCCATTATGTGCCTCTGTAACCCTTTCCACTAACCCCCCCCCCCACAAGATGGGTACGGGGTGCATAATAAATGAACTAAACTAAACTTAACTAGCTGCGGCCTCGCCCAAGGGTGTATTAGTACACGTGTTCTAACTGTGACAAAAAAAAAAAAAAACATCCAGCTAGTCCTGGAAAACACTGCCCAAATGCTCCCGTACCCCAGCTGCCGCACTCCCGCT